>NC_092107.1:24532069-24832069 GCF_045679555.1 Salvelinus alpinus
TTCACAACCAGCGACCATCTGTCTGACCCTTTACACAAGCCTTGTCCTCATTTACCATGGACTGATGGGAGGTTGGGCCACAGGGTTGATGGATGTGTCCCTGGAAAATGTTAATTACCCAGACTTAGGAGGCACAAAATTCTGAATGAGTGAGTAATTTATCTCCATTCTCCCCTTCCTTCCTTCCTTCCTTCCTTCCTTCCTTCCTTCCTTCCTTCCTTCCTTCCTTCCTTCCTTCCTTCCTTCCTTCCTTCCTTCCTTCCTTCCTTCCTTCCTTCCTTCCTTCCTTCCTTCCTTCCTTCCTTCCTTCCTTCCTTCCTTCCTTCCTTCCTTACTGCCTTACTTACTTACTTACTTACTTCCTTCCTTCCTTCCTTCCTTCCTTCCTTCCTTCCTTCCTTCCTTCCTTCCTTCCTCCCTCCCTCCCTCCCTCCCTCCCTCCCTCATTTACATTCCCCTGCCTTGTCCCAGAGTTCATTAGTTGTGATTGACACCTCAATGAACTGAAGTGTTAACAGCTCCCAAGAACAAGAAGGACCAGGCGGGGTACAGGCAGAAGGACCAGGCAGGAGGATCAGGCAGGAGGACCAGGCAGGAGGACCAGGCAGGAGCAGAGCAGGGAAATCAGAGCGAGCCAAGGACTTACACCAATATAAACTCCTCATCATGGAAGAAACAGGACTATAGAGTAAGGGAGGGAGGGATTGCTTAAAAAATCAAAATAGTATTCCATAATCACTCTGCCTTGTTGGCTAACTAAATCGAGCAGCAGGTTTTAACTGCTTTTAAGGTACAGTCCCTGCGTTAATGTCTACAATATTTATCATTTTCACTAAATTATCATTTTCATATTAAGCAGAGAGGGCCAACATGAATAGCATGGTAATGATATATTCATAATGAAGCATATCAATTGGCGCCAGAAAATGATTAAATGATTAATTTATCGTCTGTGCTGGGACCGATTTGTTTAACTTCAATAAATCACCTTGTCAGCAAAGCAAACATTTTGGCATTCAGATCGTGTAGATCATTAGACCATCCATTTACCAGACAACCATCAATATACACTGAGCAACAATATCAATGCAACATGGTGTGTTGGTCCCATGTTTCATGAGCTGAAATAAAATATCCCAGAAATGTTCCATACGCACAAAAAGCTTGTTTTTCTTTGGTTACATCCCTGTTAGTGAGCATTTCTCCTTTGCCAAGATAATCCATTCACCTGACAGGTTTAGTATATTAAGAAGCTGATTAAACAGCATGATCATTATACAGATGCACCTTGTGCAGGGGACATAAAAATGGCACTCTAAAATGTGCAGTTTTGTCAGCACGTGTATGGGATCGTGTAGGAGAGCGGTTTGCAATTTGAATGCACAGAGATACAGTGACGAGATCCCGAGGTTCATTTTCATGCCATTCATCTGCCTCCATCACCTCATATTTCAGCATGATAATGCACGTCCCCATGTCGCAAAGATCTGTACACAATTCCTGGAAGCTGAAAATGTCCCAGTTCTTCCATGGCCTGTATACTTACCAGACATCTCACTCACTGAGTATGTTTGGGATGTTCTGGATCGACGTGTACGACAGCATGTTCCATTTCCCGCCAATATCCAGCAACTTCGCACAGCCATTGAAGAGGAGTGGGACAACATTCCACAGGCCACAATCAACAGCCTGATCAACTCTATGTGAAGGAGATGTGTCGCGCTGCATGAGGCAAATGGTGGTCACACCAGATACGGACTGGTTTTCTGATCCACGCCCCTACTTAATTATAATTTTTTCTGTTACCAGCAGGTACATACAGTATCTGTATTCCCAGTCATGTGAAATCCATAGATTAGGGCCTATGAATATTTTTCAATTGACCGTTTTTCTTATATGAACTGTGACTCAGTAAAATCATTGAAATTGCTGCATTTTGAGTTTATATTTTTGTTCAGTACAGGTACACATGTTTGATGCACTAACTAATTTATTAAAAAAGAGAACTTCTATTAGTGTTTAAAATCTGAATTATTCTATGGTGTGTGGACGTACTTCTTTTATGTGGATACATTACTCATCTAGATCTACTCAAGCTCATGTCATGCGGTTTGATCCTATTGTTTAGGACATTTTCAGTTCCTCTATGGGGCTCTTAAATAAATCAAACGGGGAGATAAAAGTTAATATTCCAGGACCACTGAACAATTGATCTGTGACACCGCAGTTAAAAAGATTGTCAATGTTTTTGAAGTACTGGTTAGATTCTCCAACGTTCTACCTCCTATCAAGCACAATATTTAAACTGAGAGAACTGCAACAATTTCTCTGGAAGAGGTTTGGATTTCAACTTAAAAACAGGGAAGCAAGGATGCACTCGACTGGAAGACTAGACCACTTGCACACGATGGTGTGTTGTGCGTGGGAAGGACAGCACCGACACACTGACACTGTGTGGAGAGAAGCAGTAGCAGTAAACCATTGAAGAATTGCCCTGACTGCTGCAGTTATCTGTGTGAATGTACAGTGTGTAAGTATCGCTGCACTGTTGTTGTAGAGGTGAATAACTACAACAGGACAGGCTGTGGCTGTTGGCTGGGCTGGAGACTTAGGCTTGTTGTAAGCCATCTCTTGTAACAGTGTTGTCTATACAAATGTTCATGTTGTCTGCTGGGAGGTCCTGTCATGCTCAGAGGGAAAAAAACACTCCAGTCGGTGTTTGGTCTCTGGAAGTGGAACAGTGTTGGATTGGCACCAATGTCTGATAGTAATACCTCATCAAGCTGACCAGCCCAGTGGTTCTCAGAGAGGCCTGGCGGGGTTAGAAGGATCAGTACGTCCACTTTGTAGGCTCATTCTGACCCCAATCAGCCTCGTGTTGTGGTAGGGGAGTGAAGGTAGGGGAGTGAAGTGCTGACAGAGAAAAATAACACAGGCTGAAAGGAAATGTTCAGCAGTGGGATAAGGTGGTCATACAATGTTTCTATTATATCACAACAACCAGAAATGGAAGCTTAAATGTATAGGACTGTACCTGTAATTGTAAATAAAACGGGAACTAACTATGGTGCGGTGTTATCTACAACAGCAGACGTGGCGAAACTAAACCAGACAGGGGGGACAATAGAAAGAGCTTGCAGCGGGCTTTAACTTAATGTTCTCTCTTACAAATGGTGCTCTTTCCACCTCTTAGTGCCACATAACATTCTACAGATGTAGGATCTTAATTTGAGCCTGTTTGCTACAGCAGGAAAATAATCCTACAGCAACAGGAAATGTGAATTGTTTTGTGGATTATAATTATTAATGGATTTCTTTTTAGGGGTAGATACATTTTTTGTAAGGGAAAATCAAGTCAGACAGTGGGAATCACAAACTTCAGAAGGCTTTTTAAACCTAAAAAACGACAAGTTTTCCTGCAGCAGGGTGATCAAATTAAGATCCTACATCTGTAAGAAATTACATTGGCACTCATACCATAACACACGCCACTGCACCCCTTACAGAACAGAACAGGATGAGAAAGGCCGCTCGAGAAAATAATAGATTTTCATCTTTTCATAGGCTCAGATTTAATTTAGGCCTTTTCTTTCACTTCAGTGTAATTACTTTCTTCAAGCTAGACGGCTGCTTAATCGTCATGAAGTCTTTGGAGGGGAGGACGTGCAAGGGGAGGACATGAGCTAGGTAATGCAAGACAAGGGAGGAAGAGACGCGCACGCACACACCCACACCTTCACGTGACGCTGAGAGTCTATACCTGCTCTTGTTAGATGCCAGCATGGTAACCTGCAGCCACGGTGTGTTTGAGGAAAGCCTGCAAGCCACATCAAGGTCTAACTGGAACAGTACCATTGACATGTACAGCCTCACCCACCTCATCCACACAAAGATATCACAACAGTATGCCCCTGTCCTACAATCATATTGATAAAAGCTTGCTTCTCTGAATGTTTACATGTTTCTCATCTGTCAGCTAAAGGTGAGCACCGATGCATACAGACAATGAGGCAGCTACATGCCAAACAAATCATTTTGAAGGACTATTTGTGTGATCAAAAGCAGCCAATCATTTTTGAGTACGACCCAATTTTCCATGTCAGACATTTGAGAGCGTAGCAGCCTACCATTTCTGCCAGAGACTCTGCGGGGCAGACGGATGTTTGAGGAATATGAATGTCCCTCAATATGATGACTCTGCAGAAAGCTTCCCTGTAGAAAAATGGACCCCTTGCTGAAAACCATCATGTGAGACAACAGATTTTTTAAATCATAAATTAAAAGAAAATAATTTCATATGAAGAATCCTAAATTATCATCCAACTGGAATTAATTGCAAGTCTTTGTGGACTTCCTCTGACCTGATTTTCCGACTAAAACTTCTAAACATTCCATGAAAAAGAGCTGGAAATCTAATTGATTGAGTGATATTGCAAAATGGGACAGCCGAGTGTTAAATCGCGTAGCGCATAAAAATCGTCTGTCCTCGGTTGCAACACTTACTACCGAGTTCCAAACTGCCTCTGTAAGCAACATCAGTACAATAACTATTCTTCGGGAGTATAATGAAATGGGTTTCCGTGGCCGAACAGCCGCACACCAGCCTAAGATTCCCTATGCGCAATGCCAAGTCCCGGCAGGAGTGGTGTAATGCTCGCCGCCATTGGACTCTGGAGCAGTGGAAACGCGTTCTCTGGAGTGATGAATCACGCTTCACCATCTGGCAGTCCGACAGATTAATCTTGGTTTGGCGGATGCCAGGAGAACGCTCCCTGCCCGAATGCATAGTGCCAACTGTAAAGTTTGGTGGAGGAGGAATAATGGTCTGGGGCTGTTTTTCATGGTTTGGGCTAGGCCCCTTAGTTCCAGTGAAGGGAAATGTACAGCATACAATGACATTCTAGATGATTCTGTGCTTCCAACTTTGTGGCAACAGTTTGGGGAAGGCCCTTTCCTGTTTCAGCATGACAAGGCCCCAGTGCACAACGCGAGGTCCATACAGAAATGGTTTGTCGAGATCAGTGTGGAAGAATTTGACTGGCCTGCACAGAGCCCTGACCTTTGGGATGAATTGAAACGCTGACTGCGAGTCAGGCCTAATCGCCCAACATCAGTGCCTGACCTCACTAATGCTCTTGTGGTCCCCGCAGCAATGTTCCAACATATAGTGGAAAGCCTTTCCAGAAGAGTGGAGGCTGTTATAGCAGCAAAGGGGGGACCAAATCCCTATTAATGCGCATGATTTTGGAACGAGATGTTCGACGAGCAGGTGTCCACATACTTTTGGTCATGTATTAACCTTATATCAAGATAATGCTGACTCATACATGCTTATAACAGGTAATAAAGCATTATAGCTTATACAGTTTCAGGAGTAATGCTGGGAAAGGTACTTTCTTGTGTACTGGAGCCTCAGAGTGGAATGAGTTGCCTCTGCCCATAAAAACAACTTCCTCTCTGGGCAGCTTTAAAAATAAAGCACCAAACTGTTTGATGTCTTCTGTGCCCAAGTGAATGTACCCTACGATGTAACTGCAGTGATGAGATAGATGTTCTTCTTCTTTGTTTTTATGTTTTATTATTTCAAGGTCATACTGTGTGCAACTGTGTTTGATCTTGTCTTAAGAGGACCACAATGTAAATAAGTCCCAGAGTTTATTGTGTGTTATCCTCAATGATTTTACTAATGTGCATGTATGGCTTTTTCAAGTTTTAGTTGTGCTTGTTTTTTTAAATGGACGATTTAATAAACAAAACAAAAAAAATACCTGGTTTTCCCTAGTTACCCCAGCCACAAAGTCATAAACCTCGCCTATTTCTTCAATTTCTCTTAATTTCTCTTATTAAAATGTGATTTTGAACCTAAACCTAACCTTAACCTCACCGCTAACCTTATGCCTAACGCTAACCAGAAATGAAGACCAAAAAGCTAATATTTGTTTTAATTCAATTTTACGATTTTTATGATATAGCCAATTGGGACTTTTTGGCTGTGGTAACTAGTGGAAACCATTATACCTAGGAAGATTAAGTAATAATTTTTTTCAGCCATGATCCCTTCTTGTGTCTCAACAGACATGTAGACTTGGAAGATAAAAACGCCACTTTTTCCTTGAAACAATACGAGGTGAAAGACAACACAAACAGCAATTCACACCACGTCTACTCCCTACCCCACGCATTCACACATATCCTCCACGATCATGAATAAAGATAATACCAGTCTTACCCAAGAGAGCTATCTGCTATCTGATCTAGGACATGGTCTCTTTCTTTCATCTCCTTTCTCTGTGTCAGTCTAACCTGTGCATGTTGCTAGGCTTACTTTTCATTCACAATGGGGATGAGCTCACCAGGCCTTAGAAATATTACAGTAATCTGTGAATAAGAAAAGGAGAAAGTGCAAGTCACAGCACTTCGGGAGCTGTGAGCTACAGGTAGATCAGGGGAATTGGGACTGTGCGACTGTGCATCATAAATGGAGCATCACTGTTTGACTCAGGTTGACAATTCAATAGCAGATACAACTCAAATCCTATGTCACACGTCTTATCAGAAAATCTGTCCCTCGATTCAAGATCTTTATTTTCCCCATTGTGTGTGATTGTGTATGTGTGTGTACAGTAAACAGTGGCACACAGCTTCCTCTTGATCTAAACATTGAGAGCCCTGCCCCAGACACGGGTGGTGTAGCAGGGGGTAGTCAGGCTGGACGTGGGAACCAGCGTCGTGTGGGCTAAACACATGCACACTCAATAGCCCTGCTGGAGGGCTGTATGGGTAGCCTACTTCATGCTTGTGTGTGTGTAAACATCACCTGAAGTGATTCCAATCCCATCAGTACAAGGCTTTATAAAAGCACACACAGCTGTAGCACTGAGACACCACAGTTCAGAGGGCACACCATCAGAGACTGGCTGAGAGAGAGAGACAGAGGTGATCCAGGGTGCAACACAGTTTCCACACTCACAGGAAAACTCAGTTTGAGTGAGGAGCTCATCTTCTGTAGTTGGACCATTATCATCCAGTGAGTACTTGGTATTCTCTTGTTATAACAACAGTGTAATAATGATATCTATCATGTTTAAATGCACCCACTTTGAGCCTAGGGTGAGCTTGTCGTGTTAGAGCTACTCTCTCCTACAAATATGTGATGCATATATTTTTAAATCGGCATTCCGCTAATATTCTTCTTCCTTCCAAGAAGCGCTGCTTCCCAAAATACTATGAGTGAAAGTGGCATGTCTGCCAGTAAGCATATTGTATGTAGTATGACTGATCTGACTCCACTCCTAACTTTGTGTGCAGGTATATGTATAGGTTAGTTTGTCGTCTTGTAAATTGTTGAGGATCTTAACATTAAAAGGAAATGGTCTTGGGAAAATATATATATTTTTATTGTTATTGTTATTTGAGATATTTACAGTAGCCACAGTCTTTCTCACAAAGGTTAAATAATGGTAAAATTCTGACCTCTCATTGTAGAAGCAAAGTATAAAACATGTGTTTACATTTATCAGTGTAAATATTGAGTGAAGTATCTAATTGGCTCAAACATTAAAATCTGAATAAGTGTAGTCATAACATTGCAATTAATCAAAAACTGATGATTACAAGGGTGGAAATGGTCCCTATTACCTTGGCATTGGTTGCAGAACAGTGTGTAATACGCCTAAATAAAGTATTATAAGATTTCCTTGAGGAAATCATTCCTTGTTGAAGAGTTATTACTGACAATGACAACTGAACCATACAATACTAATAAAAGCATCACTATTCAAAAGAGTAATATTGAAAAGCATCAGCCAAGCATCGTATCAAAGTAAACCTAAAATGAGCTCAGCATTCATTACATCACGTTATAGTAACAATGGGGAATAAATAATGATTAGTGGTAAAGGGCTTTGTGAGACCCAAACAAGAAAAGCTTCACAACAAAGCATGGTGTGTGATTATCGGGTTTTAGTTTGTGAAATACAATACAGGATGTTTCAAAGCTTTGAGCGTAGAAACAAACGCACGAGCTTACGGCACTGGTCATTTTGTACACACCACTCCCTAACAAGCGCACCACCACCCAAATCAGTATTTGGCCTAACTTGGCAGCAGGACAGGACCGATTTATTCAGAAAACTCCTATGCCTTTCATATTGCCAGGGGTCATCCATCAAATACGTCTGTGCTATACCCTACCAGTGATTACTATGAAAGTGCCAGTTTATATGCAGCTACAATTGAAGTTGGAAGTTTACATACACCTTAGCCAAATACATTTAAACTCAGTTTTTCACAATTCCTGGCATTTAATCCAAGTAAAAATTCCCTGTCTTAGGTCAGTTAGGATCACCACTTTATTTTAAGAATGTGAAATGTCAGAATAATAGTAGAGAGAATGATTTATTTCAGCTTTTATTTCTTTCATCACATTCCCAGTGGGTCAGAAGTTTACATACACTCAATTAGTATTTTGTAGCATTGTCTTAATTTTTTTTACTTGGGTCAAACATTTCGGGTAGCCTTCCTCAAGCTTCCCACAATAAGTTAGGTGAATTTTGGCCTATTTCTCCTGACAGAGCTGGTGTAACTGAGACATGTTTGTAGGCCTCCTTGCTCGCACACACTTTTTCAGTTCTGCCCACACATTTTCTATAGGACTGTGGTCAGGGCTTTGTGATGGCCACTCCAATACCTTGACTCCAATACCTTGACAACTTTGGAAGTATGCTTGGGGTCATTGTCCATTTGGAAGACCCATTTGCGACCAAGCTTTAACTTCCTGACGGATGTCTTGAGATGTTGCTTAAATATATCCACATAATTTTCCTGCCTCATGATGCAATCTATTTTGTGAAGTGCACCAGTCACTCCTGCAGCAAAGCACCCCCACAACATGATGCTGCCACCCCCGTGCTTCACGGTTGGGATGTTGTTTTTCGGCTTGCAAGCCTCCCCCTTGCAAGCCTCCAAACATAACGATGGTTATTATGGCCAAACAGTTATATTTTTGTTTCATCAGACCAGAGGACATTTCTCCAAAAAGTATGATCTTTGTCCCCATGTGTAGTTGCAAACCGTAGTCTGGCTTTTTCATGGCGGTTTTTGAGCAGTGGCTTCTTCCTTGCTGAGCGGCCTTTCAGTTTATGTCGATATAGGACTCGTTTTACTGTGGATATAGATACTTTTGTACCTGTTTCCTCCAGCATCTTCACAAGGTCCTTTGCTGTTGTTCTGGGATTGATTTGCACTTTTCGCACCAAAGTACGTTCATCTCTAGGAGACAGAACGCGTCTCCTTCCTGAGCGGTATGACGGCTGAGTGGTCCCTTGGTGTTTATACTTGCGTACTATTGTTTGTTCCTAATGAGCGTGGTACCTTCAGGCGTTTGGAAATTGCTCCCAAGGATGAACCAGACTTGTGGAGGTCTACAATTTTTTTCTGAGGTCTTGGCTGATTAATTTGGATTTTCCCATGATGTCAAGCGAAGAGGCACTGAGTTTGAAGGTAGGCCTTGAAATACATCCACAGGTACACCTCCAATTGACTCGAATCATGTCACTTAGCCTATCAGAAGCTTCTAAAGCCATGACATAATTTTCTGGAATTTTCCACGCTTTTTAAAGGAACAGTCAACTTATTGTACTTAAACTTCTGACCCACTGGAATTGTGATACAGTGAATTATAAGTGAAATAATCTGTCTGTAAACAATTGTTGGAAAAGTTACTTGTGTCATGCACAAGGTAGATATCCTAACTGACTTGCCAAAACTATAGTTTGTTAACAGGAAATTTGTGGAGTGGTTGAAAAACAATTTTTAATGACTCCAACAAGTGTATGTAAACTTCCGACTTCAACTGTATATGGTTGTAGTAGGCTAGATGATAATGGTTTTAGGGAGGTTATGGGGATCTGACTGATTTGGGCCAGTGGAGTGACATATTTCAACAATAACTTTCTTTCTGTAATGACTTGGGGTCTTAACTATTCCATGTGCCCAGGATTACAGGATTTAAGTGTGGATTAAAATGTGCAAGCAAGTGATGCATAGCAACTGCTAGTAACTAGAGCAACACTTTACAGTTAGATAAAAATGAGGGTTGGGGCTTGTGAAATCATTTCATTGATCATAGACTGGCTGAGACGTTTGTGCTTCTAAGCTGTTTCAAATAATGATATTTTGATGATAATTAAGGTCAGTGGGACTATTACCTTGTGTTTTACCTAATTAGTTTAATAACAATGTGTGAATTTAAGAAAACATGAACTATTTCACAAGTCTGAATCCAAGAGTGAATGTTACACAACTCCATTCTCTCTTACAGCCTCTTATAGACCAATGCTTGGTTTTTCATTATCGCATTAATGAAAGTTGTGAAGGGCAGCTATTTCATCTGAAAAACAATGATAAGGACATTATTAATCATTGAATTCTGGTTCATAATATTTGTTCCATTCAGTTCAAAGCGTCCAAGAGCCTTGAACAACTGGCATAGAGGGAGGGATCGGTTACAGGGTGGGATGCAGGTTAATCTTGGAAGATTAAACATATTAATGAAAACCCCCAGTATTCTGTATTAATAGTATTCAGTCTGTATATATCTAACAGTTCTTGGATGACAAGGATATTTGATTTATTTTTCTGGGTGTGTACTAAATTTAAATTAACACATTGTCCTCTCTAACAGACGACAGGAGCTAGAAAATGGTGTTTGGTATCCAGAAGCTCATCCAGGACCACCTGGTGGAGCGAAGAATCCGCAGAACTCGGCTGGTGACCAAAGATGGCCGCTGCAACATTGAATTTGGCAACGTGAAATACGGCAACCACTTTGCTTTCCTCGTGGACTTCTGGACGACCTTCGTGGAGTTCCGCTGGCGCTTTGTCCTCTTCTTCTTCATCACCTCCTTCACCCTGAGCTGGTTCATCTTCAGCCTGCTGTGGTTCTGGATTGCCTGGAACAACGGGGATCTGAAGTGGCAGAACCCCTCAAACGACCACACCCCCTGTGTGTGGAACGTCGTCGGTCTCACTACAGCCTTCCTCTTCTCCCTAGAGACCCAGACCACCATCGGGTATGGTGTACGCGCCATTACCCCTCACTGTCCTGTTGCTGTAGCCCTCATCATTATCCAGACTCTCATAGGGGCCCTCATACACTGCTTCATATGTGGAGTCATCGTCTCCAAGATATCCCTCCCTAAAAAAAGGGCCAAGACCATCGCATTCAGTGAGATGGCTGTCATCTGTCCTAAGAAGGACTTCCTTTGCCTCATAATAAGAGTGGCCAACTTACGCAAGACCCTGATGATCGGGAGCCAAATCTACGGCAAGCTGTTGAGGACAACTGTCAAACCCGATGGGGAGACAATCATCATGGACCAGGTGAACATTGAGTTCATGATGGACGCTGGGAAGGACAACCTCTTCTTTGTGTGCCCTCTCACACTCTACCATGTGATTGACAAGGCTAGCCCTTTCTTTGACATGGCAGAGGACACCTTCCATAAACAGGAGTTTGAGCTGGTGGTCTTTCTGGACGGCACAGCCGAGACCACCAGCTCAGCCTGCCAGGTCAGGACTTCCTTCATCCCTCAGGAGATCATGTGGGGTTACAACTTCCTGCCCATTATCTCCCGCAGCAAAGAGGGCAAGTACAGAGTGGACTTCTCCAACTTCTCCAAGGTTGAGGCGGTGACCACTGCACACTGTGCCTACTGCTTCCACAACATAGTAGGACACCACCTCCCCTCCATTAATGGAATTGACAATGGTGGATTTGGAGTGATTGGTATCCTAGAATAACTTAATATGATGTGAACTTTTGGATGCAAAATGTATAATACGTACAGTTGAAGTTGGAAGTTTACATACACTTAGGTTGGAGTCATGTAAAATTGTTTTTCAAACACTCCACAAATGTCTTGTTAACAAACTATAGTTTTGGCAAGTCGTTTAGAACATTTACTTTGTGCATGACACAAGTAATCTTTCCAACAATTGTTTACAGACAGATTATTTCACTTATAATTCACTGTATCACAATTCCAGTGGGTCAGAAGTGTACATACACTAAGTTGACTGTGCCTTTAAACAGCTCGGAAAATTCCAGAAAATGATGTCATGGCTTTAAAAGCTTCTGATAGGCTAATAGATATCATTTGAGTCAAGTGGAGGTGTACCTGTGGATGTATTTCAAGGCCTACCTTCAAACTCAGTGCCTCTTTTCTTGACATCATGGGAAAATCTAAATTAATCAGCCAAGACCTCAGAAAAAAATTGTAGACCTCCACAAGTCTGGTTCATCCTTGGGAGCAATTTCCAAACGCCTGAAGGTACCACGCTCATCTGTACAAACAATAGTACGCAAGTATAAACACCATGGGACCACTCAGCCATCATACCGCTCAGGAAGGAGAGGTGTTGTGTCTCTAAGAGATGAACGTACTTTGGTGCGAAAAGCAAAGGACCTTGTGAAGATGCTGGAGGAAACAGGTACAAAAGTATCTATATCCACAGTAAAACGAGTCCTATATCGACATAAACTGAAAGGCCGCTCAGCAAGGAAGAAGCCACTGCTCAAAAACCGCCATGAAAAAGCCAGACTACGGTTTGCAACTGCACATGGGGACAAAGATCGTACTTTTTGGAGAAATGTCCTCTGGTCTGATGAAACAAAAATATAACTGTTTGGCCATAATAACCACCGTTATGTTTGGAGGATAAAGGGGGAGGCTTGCAAGCCGAAGAACAACATCCCAACCGTGAAGCATGGTGTGGCAGCATCATGTTGTGGGGGTGCTTTGCTGCAGGAGGGACTGGTGCACTTCACAAAATAGATGGCATCATGAGGGAGGAAAATTATGTGGATATATTGAAGCAACATCTCAAGACATCAGTCAGGAAGTTAAAGCTTGGGTCTTCCAAATGGACAATGACCCCAAGCATACTTCCAAAGTTGTGGCAAAATGGCTTAAGGACAACAAAGTCAAGGTATTGGAGTGGCCATCACAAGCCCTGACCACAATCCTATAGAAAATGTGTGGGCAGAACTGAAAAAGCGTGTGCGAGCAAGGAGGTCTACAAACCTGACTCAGTTACACCAGCTCTGTCAGGAGGAATGGGCCAAAATTAACCCAACTTATTGTGGGAAGCTTGTGGAAGGCTACCCGAAACGTTTGACCCAAGTAAAAAAAATTTAAGACAATGCTACCAAATACTAATTGAGTGTATGTAAACTTCTGACCCACTGGGAATGTGATGAAAGAAATAAAAGCTGAAATAAATCATTCTCTCTACTATTATTCTGACATTTCACATTCTTAAAATAAAGTGGTGATCCTAACTGACCTAAGACAGGGAATTTTTACTATGATTAAACGTCAGGAATTATAAAAAACTGAGTTTAAATGTATTTGGCTAAGGTGTATGTAAACTTCCGACTTCAACTGTATATATACATACAGTAGGATCCGAAATTAAAGATACCGTTGTTAAGATGAGCAATATTGACTGTATAAAATAACGTAAAAAACTGTGCTATATTGCATCCAACTTTTTTTGGGGAAAAAAACCCTATGCCAGCATATCATGCTCAAGGAAAGCACCTCGGGATAACAAGGGCAGTAACTAGAGGGGATTCCATTGTCTCTTTTCAACACAGTAAAATCGGTCAATCGGCCTTCTCTGTTATAGCTACAGTATACTGGAATGCAATGCCCATGGACTTGAGAAGTTGCACTGATTATTGTTTTTAATTTTTTAAATTTAAAACAAGGCTCAAATCTTTCCAAACCTGTACACATGAGTTATCTGTGGTTCCTCGTACGTAAGACGACAATTGATGATAGTGTTGTTGTTGTTAGAATGATATATTATTGGATGTAATGTATTTGTATTTTGTATTGCTTTAGTGAGTATTTGTATAGTGGCTGTGTAAAGACCCTTACATGTCCAGGGACTACGGGGGCAAATTAGCTTTTGACTTAACCCAGCACATTTACATGGATGTTTCATTATTGTAATATTGATGTTGATTAATGTGCATTGTCCCCTATAAATAAATAAATACAAATAAATACATTTCCACAACTGCTCAGAGAAAGAGATTCAGTTTAACAAGTAATATATTTTTTCTCAATAAGTTACCAATAAGATTTTTATTTGGTCCCAATTCCTAGCAGGCAATGACTACATGAAGCTTGTGACTCTACAGACTTGTTGGATGCATTTGCAGTTTGTTTTGGTGTGTTTTGGTGTGTTTTGGTGTGTTTTGGTGTGTTAGCGAATATTTTGTGTAAATAATGTCTTGTGTCATTTTGGAGTGACGTTAATTGTAAATAACAATAGATTATGTTTCCAAACACTTCCCCTGTACATTAATGTGGATGCTACCATGATTATGGATAATCCTGAATGAATCATGAATAATGATGAGTGAGAACTTTACAGAGGATCAAAGATCATACCCCCAAGACTTGCTAACCTCTCTCCATTACCATCTTTGACCCTCTGACCCTCTCCTTCGTTCGAGAGACTTAAAAAGCTGCAATATTATATGCCTTGCATGGCTGGATGACTCTCTGTACATAGAACTCCATGCACTCCATGCAGCGGCACAATCAGACAAATGTGGCCTAGAGTATGTCCAAAGGAGGAGGGGTGTTTCTCTCCATGAACGTTGCTTCCAGTGTGAAGGAAATCTCAAGCTTTTGCTCACCTGATATAGAATACCTCATAGTAAGCTGCAGACACTTTTATCTACCAAGAGAGTTCTCATCCGTAATCATCACGGCTGTATGCATCCCTTCACAAGCCAACACCCCTCTTACATTTCAGCTGGAGCTTGTGACTTTCTCTTCCTCCTTCGGGTTCGTAAGAGAGTGATAGCAAAAGACTTGAAAAGCAAAAGGTAACACAAAATATGGTACAGGTAGTAATGCATTAAGCTATGCATATTCATATATAGGAAGAACCGAAGTTTTATAACATGACGATTCCCACCTTCCTTAACTTTCGGGACACTGTTCTGCTGGGGTCCACACAAATGAATGCCCTAACAAACTTCCTCCTGCTTTTCCCCAGTCTTCCCTGTCAGGTAGAAGGAAGTCAATTAGATTTAGAGACACGCCCCCCTTTGTACTTTGCCGCCGGCCACAAATACATTTGCACATAAATCAATCCATCTAACCCAATAATTACTACTGCTTGGCCACTTACATAGTTATAAACATACTAAAATAGTGCTCAAGTCAATTAGTCAGTTTCCATTTCCCTCATTTGGAACAATGATCATTCACATTTCACACGACCTAGAAACCTTATTGACTTTCACAGGGAAGAGAGAGAACACATGTTATAACAGTTTCACACCAACCTTGTTAAGAATGAGATTGGGGCAAGGACCACAAAGCCCCTACTGTCATCATCCCAATTATGGATAGCCCACGCTACAATCTAGTGGATTTTCTGATAACCTCCCTAGACTCAATGGATTCCCACAAATACTTAATTAGTTTCAAAAACCACCTGCAGGATAAGCAGTGCACCCTCCCTTCACGTTGTGCTCTCCTCACAGTTTAGGGGCAGCTGTCTCTCCTTCTCGCCTTTCCAAATCATAATTAGACCTATTGGTAAATTATCCAACCCAAATGTAGAATTACAGTACCTAGTGCTTCACGTTGAGTCTATCATTTGAATGTAAGACCCTAAATTTAGCACACACCGACACTGGCAGAATGTTAATTTACATACGGGAGATAAATATACAGCATGTACTACTGACGTTGACATACTGTATGTTCATCTTATTCCCAGCATTAACTTTTCTCAGCACGGCCCCCCGTTGATCCACGTCCTACACTTTTGCGAGTTGCATGTTAATGACAGATTGGTATCGCAATGCATTTTACATCTAAATTACCCTAAATTTCACAGTGTGCAGACCCCCACAATCAACCTGATACCCCAAATGACCAATTTTTAAGAAGCCTAAATCCATTATGGGCATTATGGACTCCCCCGTCCCTCCCCGACACTCATTCTTCTGGCGTAACTTGTTTGGGATAGGGGGCAGCATTTTCACGTTTGGATGAAAAGCATGCCCAGAGTAAACTCCCTGCTACTCAGTCCCAGCTGCTAATATATGCATATTATTAGTAGATTTGGATAGAAAACACTCTGAAGTTTCTAAAACTGTTTGAATGATGTCTGTGAGTAAAACAGAACTCATATGGCAGGCGGAAACCTGAGAAAAATTCAACCAGGAAGTGGGAAATCTGAGGTTTGTAGTTTCTCAACTCTTGGCCTATCGAATACACAGTGTCTATGGGGTCATATTGCACTTCCTAAGGCTTCCACTAGATGTCAACAGTCTTTAGAACCTTGTTTGATGCTTCTACTATGAAGTGGGGGCGAATGAGAGGGGATTGAGTAAGGTCTCTCCCAGAGTGCCATGAGCTGACCATGCGCATTCACGTGAGAGTTAGCTTGAGTTCCATTGCATTTCTGAAGACAAAGGAATTCTCCGGTTGGAACATTATTGAAGATTTATGTTAAAAACATCCTACAGATTGATTCTATACTTCGTTTGACATGTTTCTACGGACTGTAACGGAACTTTTTGACTTTTCGTCTGTTCCTAGTGATTGCGCGTTATGAATTTGGAATACTGGGCTAAACGTGCAGACAAAACGGAGGTATTTGGACATAAAGATGAACTTTATCGAACATTTATTGTGGAGCTGGGATTCCTGGGAGTGCATTCTGATGAAGATCATCAAAGGTAAGTGAATATTTATAATGCTATTTCTGACTTCTGTTGACTCCAACATGGCGGATATCTGTTTGGCTTGATTTGTTGTCTGAGCGCCGTACTCAGATTATTACATTTACGTTTAAGTCATTTAGCAGACGCTCTTATCCAGAGCGACTTACAAATTGGAAAGTTCATACATATTCATCCTCGTCCCCCCGTGGGGAATGAACCCACAACCCTGGCGTTGCAAGCGCCATGCTCTACCAACTGAGCCACACGGGACCACGGGACCACGATTATTGCATGGTTTGCTTTTTCCGTCAAGTTCTTTTTAAATCTGACACAGCGGTTGCATTAAGGAGAAGTATATTTTGAATTCTGTGAATAACACTTGTATCTTTTATCAATGTTTATTATGAGTATTTCTGTAAATTGATGTGGCTCTGTGCAAATTCACGGGATGTTTTGGAGGCAAAGCCAAATGTAAACTGAGGTTTTTGGATATAAATATGAACTTGATCGAACAAAACATACATATATTGTGTAACATGTTGTCCCGGGAGTGTCATCTGATGAAGAATATCAAAGGTTAGTGATTCATTTTATCTCTATTTCTGCTTTTTGTGACTCCTCTCTTTGGTTGGAAAATCACTGTATGCTTTCTGTGACTAGTTGCTGACCTAACATAATGATAAAGCCTTTTTGAAATCGGACACTGTGGTTGGATTAACGAGAAGTTTATCTTTAAAATGGTGTCTAATACTTATATGTTTGAGAAATTAGAATTATGAGATTTCTGTTGATTGAATTTGGCGCCCTGCAATTTCATTGGCTGTTCCCAGACAGGTTGTTGAGGATAGAGGGCGCTATTTTCACTTTGGGGAAAAATCGTGCCCAAAAATCGTGCCCAATTTAAACGGCCTCGTACTCTATTCTTGCTCGTACAATATGCATATTATTATTACTATTGGATAGAAAACACTCTCAAGTTTCTAAAACCGTTTGAATTATATCTGTGAGTAAAACAGAACTCATTTTGCAGCAAACTTCCTGTCAGAAAGTGAAAAATCTGAAATCGAGGCTCTGTTCCAGGGCCTCCCTATCAATTTGCTTGAATTTATGACTATACATGCACTTCATACGCCTTCCACTAGATGTCAATAGGCAGTGAGAGGTGAAATGGGGAGTCTAGCTATATCTATGGTCAAAAGAGAGGTCTTGGAATGACATGACCCCAATGTCCTTTGTTCAGGAAGATGCGGGAAGGACATCAGCTTTGGCATCTGAAAAGCTTTCCTTATAGACGGCTAATATCTCCGGCTTTGATTTTATTTGATAAATGTGATAATATCATCGTAAAGTATGTTTTTTCAATATAGTTTTATCAGATTCTTGAAATTTTTTCGGGAGTTTTGGCGTGTTCCTTTCTCTGCGTTTGGTGACGATGGACAGCTTCGCGCCACTTGGCAAGTTTTGGTTGCTAAATCAACAGACGAAGAGGACATTCTAAATCCAAACAACGATTATTCTGGACAAAGGACCCCTTGTACAAGATTCTGATGGAAGCTCACCAAAAGTAGGACCCATTTATGATGTTATTTCATATTTCTGTCGAAAATGTTTACTATTAGTTTCCGCCCAGATTTTGGGCGCTCTCTCGCTATAACGTAAGCTGTATGTCGTACTAAAGTTATTTTTAGAATTCTAACACGGCGATTGCATTAAGAACTAGTGTATCTATCATTTCCTGTACAACATGTATTTTTTAGTAAAGTTTATGATTAGTTATTTGGTCAGAATAGGTGAGTGTCAGAAATATATCCGGAGATTCTGGAAAATAGTTGCTACGTTTTCACAATGTATAACCACGGATTTCAGCTCTAAATATGCACATTTTCGAACAAACCATATATGTATTGTGTAATATGATGTTATAGGACTGTCATCTGATGTAGTTTATGAAGGTTAGTGAAATAATTAATATCTTTTGCTGGTTTTGTCACTATCGCTACTGTTGCCTTGAATCAATGCTGTTGTGTGGTTGGCTATTGTAGTAAGCTAATATAATGCTATATTGTGTTTTCGCTGTAAAACACTTAAAAAATCTGAAATATTGGCTGGATTCACAAGATGTTTGTCTTTCATTTGCTGTACACCATGTATTTTTCATAAATGTTTTATGATGAGTATTTAGGTATTTCACGTTGGTCTCTATAATTACTCTGGCTGCTTCGGTGCTATTTGTGATGGTAGCTGTGATGGTAGCTGCAATGTAAAACTATGATTTATACCTCAAATATGCACATTTTTCGAACAAAACATAGATTTATTGTTTAACTTTTACTGCCTCAGAAACCCGGATCCGGGAGCACCCCCCACCCCCCCCACACTGATTAGCATAGCTAGCATAGCTTCACAAGTAAATAGTAGCATCTAAATATCATTAAATCACAAGTCCAAGACACCAGATGAAAGATACAGATCTTGTGAATAAACCCATCATTTCTGTTTTTTTAAATGTTTTACAGGGAAGACACAATATGTAAATCTATTAGCTAACCACGTTAGCAAAATACACCATTTTTCTTTGTCCACCATTTTTTCTCAACATCACTAGCTATCACCAATTCGGCCAAATAAAGATATTGATAGCCACTAACCAAGAAAAAACCTCATCAGATGACAGTCTGATAACATATTTATGGTATAGGATAGGTTTTGTTAGAAAAATGTGCATATTTCAGGTAGAAATCACAGTTTACAATTGCACCCACCATCACAACTCGACTAGAATTACTACAGAGAGCAACGTGTATGACCAATTTACTCATCATAAAACATTTCATAAAAATAGACAAAGCATAGCAATGGAAAGACACAGATCTTGTGATTTCAGACAATATTTCAGATTTTCTAAGCGTTTTACAGCGAAAACACAATAAATCGATAAGTTAGCATACCACATGTGCAAACGTCACCCCAGCATGAATTCAAGCCAAAGGGAGCGATATCGTTATCATCGCCAAAAGATATACATTTTTTCACTAACCTTTTCAGAATTCTTCCGATGACAATCCTGGAACATCATATTACAACATACATATATTGTTTGTTCGAAAATGTGCATATTTAGCCATAAAAAAACGTGGTTATACAATGAAAATAGTAGCAAATCAAGCCTCAACATGTCGGACGCCATCTTTCATAGTGATCTAGTTTAATCGAAAGCTAATCATATACTTGACTAAAAAATACAGGGTTGACAGGAATCGAAAGACAAATTAGTTCTTAATGCAATCGCTGATTTACATTTCTAAAATTATCCTTACTGTGCAATACAGGGTTCGCCAAGCGAAGCTATAGCAAACAAAATGGCGGAATATGCGTTTAAAATATTTCGACAGAACAACGATTTATCATATTAAATATTTCTTACTATGAGGTGATTTTCCATCAGATTCTTGGGCAATGTATCCTTTCTTGGGTCTAATCTTCTTTTGGTCGAAAGATGTCCTCTGTCCGTCGAAATGCCCACTAACGTTCGACCGGGACCCCGAAACGTGCCCAAAGCTTCAAAGAGCATCACATAGAAATTCCTCAAAATCGCACTAAACGGATATAAATTGCTATAAAACAGTTTAAATTAACTACGTTATGATGTTTCTAACTCCTATATCGAATTAAATTACAGACGGATACATTTCACGTTGATAACCGAGCCTTTGAAAATGGCATCCCGAGGTCCTCTCCTGCGTAATGGTCAGAGTCGAAAGGGGGGCTACCCTCACTCCTTGGCCTTTTATAACCTCTGAGAGCTACGCAAAAAGCCCATTCCACTTCTCATTGGTTACTGACATCCAGGGGAAGGCAGGTGCAGTTCATGTCGTTCCATAGGATACACACAGACCTTAAAAACTGATCTGAAACCAGAGCTTCGCTCTCAGATCTTCGCACTATCTGTCATGGATTTCGCTGTAGAAAGAGTTCTGGGTCACCCACAGACATAATTCCAACGGTTTATGAAACTAGAGAGTGTTTTCTATCCAATAGAATTTATAATATGCATATTGTACGAGCAAGAATTGAGCACGAGGCAGTTTAATTTGGCGACACCCAGAAAAAATAAATGCTAACTGCTCCCCCTATTGACAAAAGGATAACATGTTATAAGACTGTCATCTGATGAAGTTGTTTCTTAGTTAGTTTGGTTGGTTATGTGCAAGCTACCTGTGCTGTGAAAGAAATGTCTGTGCTTTTTTGTATTTGGTGGTGAGCTAACATAAATATACGTGGTGTTTTCGCTGTAAAACATTTTAAAAATCGGACATGTTGACTGGATTCACAAGATGTTTATCTTTCATTTGCTGTATTGGACTTGTTAATGTGTGAAAGTTAAATATTTCTCAAAAATATTTTTTGAATTTCGCGCTCTGCCTTTTCAGTGGAATGTGGGAGGAGTTCCGCTAGCGGAACCCCGGGGCTAGACAGGTTACTTTTCTTCTTCAGATAGCTTTATAGTTCATCCTCCCAATGGCACACATGTAACTCATACCTGAGTCGCCACCACCATCCTTTACGGTCCATTCTGTCTTGTCCATTTTCTGGCCAGTACACCAACAGCATGAGAGATTTCTCTCCATGCTCACTCCACGTGTACGGTCTCGGGACTCATGCCGCACTCCTGAGAGAAAAGGTAGTTGATAGATTTGACTGGATGCTGTACACCGGTTGCTGACTCGGACTCAGTTCTCAGGTAGAAGTGGTGAAGGACAGGGCCATAGTGAACGCCATTACTTCAGCCGAGGGAGGGTGAGGCTCACACTGTTCTCGGTCAAATTATAATCCTTTCATGCATCTAGATACAATCTGGGGTCACCTTCGCCATAACCTCTTGAGATGACAGACCAGAACAACAGTTTAGGGCATTTCTGATTTTGGAAAGCCGGATAAACTATTCACTGTATGACAAATTATTACATTCCCAATATTCTTAATACAAATGTGTAAGACAAATCTTGAAGAGAGTAACAACACACTATTGAAACCATTTAGCAAATTGGCTTATATTCCCTTATCATATTGGCGACCTCAGCGCAGATTTATATGGTCAGGGAGTTAGAGGGCTAACCCTTAGGGAGACATCCCGACCATACAGCAGACCATATCTGGTGAGATTTGTATTGAAGCAAAGACAAAAACAAAACAAAAAAAACAATCACAGCAATACACTTCTTCATATTTACTAGAATTTACATATTATAATTAAATCTCACCCAATGTATCTAGCCTTTCTGGTGAGGGTGATCAGGCCTCACCAGAAAGTCAGAACAGAGGTCATTCAACACCATTAAGTGAGTGTTCTTTCCCGGTACTTCAGACTCATTATTTAAAGACATTTCAAACATTCTGTGTACCAGGTTTACATTGGGTTTTTCAGCACATTTCTTAGCAAGAGAATGTATGTGTGCAACCAAAATTTGGACAATAGATACCTCAGAAAATGTCATTGGTGTGCCCTTTAACGTACATCCTTTCTAACCTGTGAAGAACCCACTAAAACCAAATAAATCAGAAACAGTATTAACATCACTAACAAATATTCATAACAGGTGGGTTGTGTGTGGTAACACATAGGGCAAAAACAAACAAATGGCCAGGCCTTACTTGATTGGGAGCTGCGTACCTTTATACTTAATAGAACTGCAACATTTTACTAACTGCTCTCCCAAAGTAACAGCCTCGGGAAACATTTCAAAGGGAGAGATATGGACACCCCATCCTCTTCTAAAAGAGAACATGTACATTTCGTTAGTTTTCATTTTGCCAAATCTTAATCAGCAACAAAAAGGTTTTAATTACAGACAACACAAAACATGAAAACTTCTGTTCACAAGGAGGCCAGTGTGTGTTTTAATCTACCCCAACGTTTTTTTTAACTCGGTGATTACAAAAATGGAGAACTATTAGGTTCTGAACAAACTGAATAAAAATTTCAAACCAAGTTTATTCACCCACTCGGTCATACAGCTGCAAAGACAAGACATGATTACACAAGCACAAATACAGCATTTATAACCTTCTAATAGGCGTGGTCAACTCCTTACACATCTAGACAACCAATACATCACTGTTGCTAGGCAGGAATGTAATTGGTTCCTCTCACTGGTGTAGTCACAGCCCTGCCTTTTACTAAAACCTTCGTGAGTGTGGAAGTGTATCACAGTGCCATCTGTTTTGTCACCAAAGACCCATATACTACCCACCACTGCAACCTGTATGCTCTCGTTGGCTGGTCCTCGCTACTTATTCGTCGCCAAGCCCACTGACTCCAGGTCATCTATAAGTCTTTGCTAGGTAAAGCTCCGCCTTATCTCAGCTCACTGGTCACCATAGCAACACCCACCCGTAGCACGCGCTCCAGCAGGTATATTTCACTGGTCATCCCCAAAGCCAACATCTACTTTGGCCGCCTTTCCTTCCAGTTCTCTGCTGCCAATGACTGGAACGAATTGCAAAAATCACTGAAGTTGGAGACTTTACATCTCCCTCACTAACTTTAAGCATCAGCTGTCAGAGCAGCTTACCGATCACTGCAGCTGTACACAGCCCATCTGTAAATAGCCCATCCAACCAACTACCTACCTCATCCCCATATTTGTTTTTGTTTTTCTGCTCTTTTGCACACCAGTATTTATACTTGCACATCCTCATCTGCACATACAGTGGGGCAAAAAAGTATTTAGTCAGCCACCAATTGTGCAAGTTCTCCCACTTAAAAAGATGAGAGAGGCCTGTAATTTTCATCATAGGTACACTTCAACTATGACAGACAAAATGAGAAAAGAAAATCCAGAAAATCACATTGTAGGATTTTTAATGAATTTATTTGCAAATTATGGTGGAAAATAAGTATTTTTAAGTGGGAGAACTTGCACAATTGGTGGCTGACTAAATACTTTTTTGCCCCACTGTATACCTGCTGGAACGTGTGCTACGTGTGGGTGTTGTTATCGTGACCAGTGAGCTGAGATAAGGCGGAGCTTGCCCTAGCATAGACTTATAGATGACCTGGAGCCAGTGGGTCTGGCGACGAATATGTAGTGAGGGCCAGCCGACTAGAGCATACAGGTCACAGTGGTGGGTGGTATAAGGTGATTTGGTAACAAAACGGATGGCACTGTGATAGACTGCAACCAGTTTGCTGAGTAGAGTATTGGAAGCTATTTTGTAGATGACATCGCCGAAGTCGAGGATTGGTAGGATAGTCAATTTTACTAGAGTAAGTTTGGCAGCGTGAGTGAAGGAGGCTTTGTTGCGAAATAGAAAGCCGATTCTAGATTTGATTTTGGATTGGAGATGTTTGATATGAGTCTGGAAGGAGAGTTAACAGTCTAACCAGACACCTAGGTATTTATAGTTGTCCACATATTCTAGGTCAGAACCGTCCAGGGTGGTGATGCTAGTCGGGCGGGCGGGTGCAGGCAGCGAACGGTTGAAAAGCATGCATTTGGTTTTACTAGCGGTTAAGAGCAGTTGGAGGCCACGGAAGGAGTGTTTTATGGCATTGAAGTTCGTTTGGAGGTTAGTTAGCACAGTGTCCAAAGAAGGGCCAGAAGTATACAGAATGGTGTCGTTTGCGTAGAGGTGGATCAGGGAATCACCCGCAGCAAGAGCGACATCATTGATATATACAGAGAAAAGAGTCGGCCCGAGAATTAAACCCTGTGGTACCCCCATAGAGACTGCCAGAGGTCTGGACAACAAGCCCTCCAATTTGACACACTGAACTCTGTCTGCAAAGTACTGTCTTTTATCGATGGCGGTTATGATATCGTTTAGTACCTTGAGCGTGGCTGAGGTGCACCCGTGACCGGCTCGGAAACCATATTGCACAGCGGAGAACGTATGGTGGGATTCGAAATGGTCAGTGATCTGTTTATTAACTTCTTGTGGGCAGGGGGCAGCATTTTCACTTTCGGATAAATAGCATGCCAAAATTCAACTGCCTGCTACTCATACCCAGAATATAAGATATGCATATTATTAGTGGATTTGGATAGAAAACACTCTGAAGTTCCTAAAACTGTTTGAATCATGTCTGTGAGAATAACAGAACTTATGTAGCAGGCAAAACCCTGAGGACAAACCATTCAGAATTTTTATTGTTTTGATGTCACTGTCTTTTCAATGAGCTTTCTTAGAGACACCAGATTTCTAATGGACTTGCTTGCAGTTCTTACCGCTTCCACTGGATGTCACCAGTCCTTGGAAATCGGTTGAGGTTATTCCTTTGTGTAATGAAGAAGTAGGGCTATCGTAAATGAGGGTCACATGAAGAATTTGTTTTGAGAGAGGCACGTTACGAAAAAAGGTGCGTCAGTTTGTTTTCTTTTTGTATTGAACACAGATCATCCCGTCTTCAAATTGATCGATTATTAACGTTTAAAAATACCTAACGTTGTATTACAAAAGTAGTTTGAAATGTTTTGGTAAAGTTTACATGTAACTTTTGATATATTTTGTAGTGAAGTGGCGAAAGTTGGAAGCTGTGTTTTTCTGGATGAAACGGTCCAAATAAATTGACATTTTGGATATATATCGACGGAATTAATCGAACAAAAGGACCATTTTTGATGTTTATGGGACATATTGGAGTGCCAACAAAATAATTTCGTCAAAGGTAAGGCATGATTTATATTTTATTTCTGCGTTTTGTGTCGTGCTTGCAGTGTTGAAATATGCTTCTCTCTTTGTTTACAGTTGTGCTATCATCAGATAATAGCATCTTATGCTTTCGCCGAAAAGCCTTTTTGAAATCTGACATGTTGGCTGGATTCACAACGAGTGTAGCTTTAATTTGGTATCTTACATGTGTAATTTAATGAAAGTTTGATTTTTATATAATTTTATTTGAATATGGCGCGCTGTATTTTCCCTGGCTATTGGCCGGTGGGACGATTGCGTCCCACCTGCCCCAGAGAGGTTTTAACTTGGCTTTCGAAGACTTTAGAGAGGCAGGGCAGGATAGATATAGGTCTATAGCAGTTTTGGTCTAGAGTGTCACCCCATTGGAAGAGGGGGATGAACGCGGTAGCTTTCCAATCTTTAGGGTTCTCGGATGAAACGAAAGAGAGGTTGAACAGGCTGGTAATAGGGGTTGCAACAATGGCGGTGTATAGATTTAGAAAGAGAGGGTCCAGATTGTCTAGCCCAGCTGATTTGTAGGGGTCCAGGTTTTGCAGCTCTTTCAGAACATCTGCTATCTGGATTTGGGTGAAGGAGAAGCTGGGGAGGCTCGAGGGAGTTGCTGCGGGGGGGCGGAGATGTTGGCCGGGGTTGGGGTAGCCAGGAGGTAGGCATGGCCAGCCGTAGAGATATGCTTGTTGAAATTTTCGATTATCATGGATTTATCGGTGGTGACCGTGTCACCTAGCATCAGTGCAGTGGGCAGCTGGGAGGAGGTGCTCTTGTTCTCCATGGACTTTACAGTGTCCAAAAACGTTTTGGAGTTAGAGCTACAGGATGCAAAGGTCTGCTTGTAAAAGCTAGCCTTTGCTTTCCTGACTGACTGCGTGTATTGGTTCCTGACTTCCCTGAACAGTTGCATATCACGGGGACTATTCAATGCTATTGCAGTCTGCCACAGGATGTTTTTGTGCTGGTCAAGGGAAGTCAGGTCTGGAGTGAACCAAGGGCTATATCTGTTCTTAGTTCTGAATTTTTTGAAAGGGGCATACTTATCTAAGATGGTGAGGAAATTACTTTTAAAGAACGACCAGGCATCCTCGACTGACGGGATGAGGTCAATATCCTTCCAGGATACCCGGGCCAGGTCGATTAGAAAGGCCTGCTCGCAGAAGTGTTTTAGGGAGCGTTTGACAGGGATGAGGGGTGGTCATTTGATCGCGGACCCATAGCCGATACAGGCAATGAGGCAGTGATCGCTGAGATCCTGATTGAAAACAGCAGAGGTGTATTTGGAGGGCAAGTTGGTCAGGATAATGTCTATGAGGGTGCCCATGTTTACGGATTTAGGGTTGTACCTGGTGGGTTCCTTGATGATTTGTGTGAGATTGAGGGCATCTAGCTTTGATTGTTGAACTGCCTCCTACTCAGTGCCAGATGCTAATATATGCATATTATTATTACTATTGGATAGAAAACACTCTGAAGTATCTAAAACTGTTTGAATTATGTCTGTGAGTATAACAGAACTCATATGGCAGGCAAAGACCTGAGAAAAAATCCAAACAGGAAGTGAGAATTCTGAGGCTGATCGATTTTCAACTCATTGCCTATTCAAATCCCAGTAAGATATGGATATGTTTGCACTTCCTACGCCTTCCACTAGATGTCAACAGTCCGTAGAACGTTGAATGAAGCCTCTACTGTGATATGGGACCGGATGGGAGGTGTTTCAGTCAGTGGTCTGGCAGAGTTTCAGTTCTTGGTCATGCGCATTATTAATGATATTGCCTTGCGTTCCATTACTTCTGTAGACACAGAGGAATTCTCCGGTTGGAACGTTATTTAATATTTATGATAACAACATCCTGAAGATTGATTCCCTACTTAGTTTGACAAGTTTATTCGACCTGTAATATAACTTTTTGAAGTTTTCGTCCGACGTTCGCCTGGATCTGCGCGAGCGTTTGAACATGTGTACTAAACATGCTAGCAAAAGTAGCTACTTGGACATAAGTAATGGACATTATCGAACAAAACAACGATTTATTGTGGAACTAGGATTCCTGGGAGTGCATTCTGAGGAAGATCATCAAAGGTAAGGGAATATTTATGATGTAATTTCGTATTTCTGTTGACTCCAACATGGCGGAGAAATGTTGTTATATCTGAGCGCCGTCTCAGATTATTGCATGGTGTGCTTTTTCCGTAAAGTTTTTTTGAAATCTGACACAGCGGTTGCATTAAGAACAAGTGTATCTTTAATTCTATGTAAAACATGTATCTTTCATCAAAGTTTATGATGAGTATTTCTGTTATTTGACATGGCTCTCTGCAATTTCTCCGGATATTTTGGAGGCATTTCTGAACATGGCGCCAATGTAAACCGAGATTTGTGGATATAAATATGCACATTATCGAACAAAACATACATGTATTGTGTAACATGATGTCCTATGAGTGTCATCTGATGAAGATCATCAAAGGTTAGTGATTCATTTTATCTCTATTTCTGCTTTTTGTGACTCCTATCTTTGGCTGGGGAAATGGCTTTGTTTTTCTGTGGCTATGTACTGACCTAACATAATCGTTTGGTGTGCTTTCGCCGAAAAGCCTATTTGAAATTAGACATGTCGGCTGGATTCACAACATGTGTAGCTTTAATTTGGTATCTTTCATGTGTGATTTAATGAAAGTTTGATTTTTATAGTATTTTATTTGAATTTGGCGCGCTGCATTTTCTCTGGCTTTTGGCCAAGTGAGACAGTAGCGTCCCGCCTAAACTCAGATTTTTGGATATAAATATGAACTTTACCGAACAAAACATACATGTATTGTGTAACATGAAGTCCTATGAGTGTCATCTGATGAAGATCATCAAAGGTTAGTGATTCGTTTTAACTCTATTTCTGCTTTTTGTTACTCCTCTCTTTGGCTGGAAAAATTGCTGTTTTTCTGTGGCTATGTACTGAGCTAACATAATAGCAAGGTGTGCTTTCGCCATAAATCGTTTTTGAAATCAGACACTTTGGCTGGATTAACGAGAAGTTTATCTTTAAAATGGTGTACAATACTTGTATGTTTGAGGAATTTTAATTTTGAGATTTCTGTTGTTTTGAATTTGGCGCCCTACAATTTCACTGGCTGTTGATTAGGTGGGACGCTACCATCCTACATATCCCAGAGAAGTTAAGCATATCCCAGTTTAGGTCACCTAACAGAATGAACTCTGAAGCTAGATGGTGGGCGATCAATTCACATATGGTGCCCAGGGCACAGCTGGGAGCGGAGGGGGGTCGATAACAGGCGGCAACAGTGAGAGACTTATTTCTGGAGAGATTAATTTAAAAAAATAGACTTTCGAACTGTTTGGGCATAGACATGGAAAGTATGACATAACTTTGCAGGCTATCTCTGCAGTAGATTGCAACTCCTGCCCTTTTGGCAGTTCTATCTTGACAGAAAATTTTGTAGTTGGGTTTGGAAATCTCAGAATCTTTGGTGGCCTTCCTAAGCCTGGATTCAGACACGGCAAGGACATCAGGGTTGGCAGAGTGTGCTAAAGCAGTGAGTTAAACACACTTAGGCAGGAGGCTTTTGATGTTAACATGCATGAAACCAAGGCTTTTTTGATCACAGAAGTCAACAAATGAGGGTGCCTGGGGACACGCAGGACCTGGGTTTACCTCCACATCACCCGAGGAACAGAGGAGGAGTAGGATGAGGGTATGGCTAAAAGCTATCAAAACTGGTCGTCTAGAGCGTTGGGGACAAAGAATAAAAGGAGCAGATTTCTGGGCGTGGTAGAATAGATCAGGGCATAATGTGCAGACAAGGGTATGGTGGGGTGCGGGTACAGCGGAGATAGGCCCAGGCACTGAGTGATGATAAGAGAGGTTGCATCTCTGGACATGCTGGTTATACTGGGTGAGGTCACCGCATGTGTGGGAGGCGGGACAAAGGAGGTATCAGAGGTATGATGAGTGGAACTAGGGGTTCCATTGTAAACTAAAACAATGATAACTAACCTAAACAACATTATACAAGGCATATTGACATTTGAGAGAGACATAAAGCGAGGCATAAAGCAATCACAGGTGTTGATTGGGAGAGCTAGCTAAGACAACAACGGGTAAGACAACAACAGCTAATCATCTAAGACAAAAACAACAGGTAAAATGGCAATGAATGGACAGAGAGGGTCGGTTATCTACACATAGGGCCTGAGTTCGGGGCTGGGGCCGACAGATAAACAAAAATAAACAGAATGGAGTACCTTGATTAATGTACAGTCCAGCAGGCATCAGCTATGTAGCCAAGTGATCATAGGGGCCAGGGGACAGCAATAGATGGAAAAGGGAAGCCGCAGAGTAGTCGCTACTACGCTAGAACGCGGGCGACACAGCGTTTAAAGTTAGCAGCCCGGGGCTAGTAGAAGCGTCTGCTCCGATGTCCGACGGAGGCCGGTTGAAGGCACAGCGGATGGAGTATTCGTCGGCAGACCAGTCGTGGTGGTGCGGCGGGGCGCCGTGTCGACAAAGGATCCAAGCCAGATGGCGAAAGAGGTATTGTAGTTGTGGTAATTTAGTTTGCTAGCCGGGAGATGCGCCTGGCTCATGGCTAACTGGTGCTAGCTTCGGGGCAGGGGCTTTAGCCACTATAGCCACTCGATAGCAGTGGTGATCCGGTGCCAAGTTCCAGAGCTTACGGCAAGGATCCGGTGGAGTAGTGGATTCTAGCCGTGTTTGGGTGGAGTCCGGGTGAACAACTGAGTAGGCCGGGAGGTGGGCCTGGCCTGGCTCAGGGCTAGCTTTGGTACTGGGTCACTCGGTGGCAGCTAGCTAGCTTTGAAGATCAGGAGTAATGGTCCAGGGTTTACGGCAGGAGTCAGGCATTGTAGTAGAGAAACAGTCCGATACTGGTAGGCTGGCAAGTATTATCCAGGCTAAAAAAGAAAGGGCTGGTATCTGTGCAGAAGGTAAAGGCCGCTAGCAGTGGCTAACAATGACTAAATAGCGAGTAGCTAATTAGCTGGTTAGCTTTGATGGCTAGGTGGTTCTGGCTATAAGGTCTAAAAAAATAAAAAAATAAAAAAAGAATTGCGGTTCCGTATCACATCGCGTGAGGCAGGTTACCGGAAGATATAATTGATTTAAAATGGAAAGGGGATTGAAAATAAAATTGAAATATATACAAAAAAAAGGATGAAAAATACAAAAGTAGACGAGAGGACGAACAAAACACGTCTGCACTGCTACACCATTTTGGAATGCTTTTCCAACAGTATTGAAGGAGTTCCCACATATGCTGGCTGCTTTTCCTTCACTCTTCGGTCCAACTCATCCCAAACCCTCTCAATTGGGTTGAGGTTGGGTGATTGTGGAGGCCAGGTCATCTGATGCATCACTCCATCACTCTCCTTGGTCAAAAACCCTTACACAGCCTGGAGGTGTTTTTTGGGTCATTGTCCTGTTGAAAAACAAATGATAGTCCCACTAAGCGCAAACCAGATGGGATGGCATATTGCTGCAGAATGCTGTGGTAGCAAAGCTGGTTAAGTGTGTCTTGAATTCTAAATAAATCACAGACAGTGTCACCAGCAAAGCACCCCCACACTATCACACCTCCTCATCCATGCTTCACGGTGGGAACCACACACACCACATCATCCGTTCACCTACTCTTCGTCTCACAAAGACACAGTGTTTGGAACCAAAAATCGCAAATTTGGACTCATCAGACAAAAGGACAGCTTTCCACCGGTCTAATGTCCAGTGCTCGTGTTTCTTGGCCCAAGCAAGTCTCTTATTATTATTTGTGTCCTTTAGTAGTGGTCTCTTTGCAGCAATTCGTCTCCTCTGAACAGTTGATGTTGAGATGTGTCTGTTACTTGAACTCTGTGAAGCATTTATTTTGGCTGCAATTTGAGGTGCAGTTAACTCTAATGAACTTATCCTCTGCAACTGAGGTAACTCTGGGTCTTCCTTTCCTGTGGCGGTCCTCATGAGAGCCAGTTTCATCATAGCGCTTGATGGTTTTTGCGACTGCGCTTGAAGAAACGTTCAAAGTTCTTGAAATTTTCCAGATTGACTGACCTTCATATCTTAAAGTAATGATGGACTGTTGTTTCTTTTTGCTTATTTGAACTATTCTTGATACAATATGGACTTGGTATTTTACCAAATAGGGCTATGTTCTATATACCACCCTTACCTTGTCACAACACAACGGATTGGCTCAAACGCAATAAGAAGAAAATAAATTGGACTTAACTTTTAACAAGGCACACCTGTTAATTGAAATGCATTCCAAATGACTACCTCATGAAGCTGGTTGAGAGAATGGCAAGAGTGTATAAAGCTGTTATCAAGGCAAAGTGTGGCTAAATATACAATTTATTTTGATTTGTTTAACACTTTTTTGGTTACTACATGATTCCATATGTGTTATTTCATAGTTTTGATGTCTTTACTATTATTCTACAATGTAGAAAATAGTAAAATAAAGAAAAACCATGGAATTAGTAGGTGTGTCCAAACTTTTGACTGGTGCTGTATAAATATATAAAAAGTGATTTTTGTGTATGTTTATATGAAATTACCTACAGTAGTTAAGAGGGGAATATCTTCTTTCTAATGATGTTAACTTTATTTCTCAACTCCTAATATTGAGCTCATTACACTCACTGGAGTCTCTGACATAGGCTTTGAAAAAGCATCCGCGAGTACGGGTCTTGGAAATAATGAAAAACTATCGACCAAATCTATTCACTTTAAAATGTTAATTACTTCTCCCTGACATTATCATTCACTTGGTGATAAGACAAGACGTGAAAAAAAAGACTCCTGTTCTAGGCTGATTTACACAGTGAATTGCTTCGTCAATTGCATTGGCCTGTACTAGCCACATGGTGGCGACAGTGAAGTGTTTTTGCTCGTGGTGATGTGCATGACTGCAATTGTCGATTTTAAAGGTGGTATGGGATGGATGTGATAGATGTGGCCTTCTCTGTTTAATGGCATACAATAAATGTTTTATCATTCACAGAATATTTCACAGCTGTTTAAAATCCATGCAAATAATCAAGGCTTTCAATGGACATCACATTAAAAAAATTATAGCCTGATGAGCCCTGCGTTGCTTGACCGACTGACATGATACATCGATAAATGAGTATGACAGTATAGGATAGGAAAGTGTTTCTCTCCTCTCTCTCTCTCTCTCTCTCTCTCTCTCTCTCTCTCTCTCTCTCTCTCTCTCTCTCTCACACACACATGCACGCTTTGTCATTTTGTACGACTCAATTGTTGACATGATACATCGATAAATGAGTATGACAGTATAGGATAGGAAAGTGTTTCTCTCCTTTCTCTCTCTCTCTCTCGCTCTCTCTCTCTCACACACACATGCACGCTTTGTCATTTTGTACGACTCAATTGGACGTAGGCTGATGGGGTACACTGAATACATTACTGTAAATAACCCAGTTATCATAAACACACACTTGACATCCTCTATGATAACAAGAGGACAAAGGTCTCTCCTCCCATCCATGTACCTCTCAAGTTGAGAAGAAATCACAACATACTTTTCTGAAGCTCTTACATAACACCCCAGCAAGCCCAGTAGTCATCCGATATTGTTAGCACCGGTACTGGGACTTGGGTCGATGTGTGTTGTCAATATACAGTATATAAGAAACATCAGAGAAACCAATAAAGTATTTCCTGTTACAATCTCTTCTCCACAGGAAATGTATTTTCTCATCAAATAATTTTGTATAACACTGAAATTATAAAAATGAATGAAATTGGGTTAAAGTTTGGATAAAATTGCTAGTAATGATGATTAAGTATTGATTGAAACAGGGCGACACATTAACTAGATTTCTTATAGTGATGGAGATAAAAGGAAAAATATAAAAATGATGGATTTCATGATGTTGTAACTTTCCCTAGTAGCTAAAGATCAGTATCTGTCACGTTCGTCATACGAAGGAGACCAAGGTGCAGCGTGATTATAATACATCTTCCTTTTAATAAAGAAAGAACACTTAAACAAACTAACAAAATAACAAAATGACCGTGAAGCTAATAATAACGAGTGCAGACATGCAACATCACATAGACAAAAGCACACATACCACCCTCGTCACACCCTGACCTAACCAAAATAATAAAGAAAACAAAGATAACTAAGGTCAGGGCGTGACAGTATCCTACTTTCTGGCAGAAAATGGACCAACAGAAGTAAATATGTTCAGAAGTAAAAACTTTTATTTTGTCAAATTTCTTTCCTATACAAAAGCCCTTTTTCAAAAGTTAGTACTTAATACATGGCAGGAATTACAATAATAATAAAATGGTTAACTGCAAAATTACATTTATATATTTAATATCCAAAATACATTGCATATACGAAGTAGCACAGCTCCCCTTTCATTGAACATTACTGTTTATGAGAGGTGGATGTAAAGGGTACATTTTAGATTATTACCTTCATGCTACATCTAACAAATTCCCTTTAATTCACACATCTAAAGCAATGGAGCTTAATAGAGATGCTTGCTGTGAATATAAGGGGTGTCTGTGCTCTTTTGCATAATATACCTGGCCAATTTAAAGGCACAGACAAAAGCTGGCAATTTCTGGGTGGTTGGCTTAATGATATGAGACATTACAAGTATTGTTGGCCTATTTTAGAATTGAAAGCAACCATAATCATGGTATATACAGAATAACAGATTGACTATAAGTATAGGATTATGATTCAAGCAGGCATTTGTGGTTTTTGGTAATAACTAGCTAGAACAAATCTTGTGTTCACTCCAAGGCACTGAGGACATTACAAATTGAATTTCATAAAATAAAATAAAAATCATGTAAAAATGGACTGCCCAAATGTACAGATATAAAACGTTTAAAAATGTTGAACATACTATATATCAGTAACGGACTTAACAATGTTTGCATTTTTGACCGAGGTCAACTCGTATTAATTCTCTTGACTTTTTAAAACTGTGTCACATATGAAAATAACTCTGCATAATTTATACAGTAAGTTGCTTTAATGCCTAGTTGACCAATGTTTACAAAATAATAGAAAATAGGTCTGACGAACGCACAGCATTCGCGAATCTGAGGATTTCTCTGTTTTCATCCTTTCTTACTTTATTGGTTTTGTTCTTTATTTAGTAAACCATTTATTTCCAAGAAGTAGTGAAACAAGTCCATATTCAGCTGTTTAAATACAATTATTTCTTTCATACAACAAACTTTAAACATCTGAAAATGCACGTTTTGAAATGGCAATGCAGTATGAATGCACAGAGACACTTGACTGGCCTGGACAGACAAACAACTGTGATTGTCAAATTGAGGATATGTTCCATGGACCAGAGGGCATTCACATTAATAATGACTTGGTCCAACAAAACATCTGGAAATGGAACGAACTAACGGCTGAAGAGGACAAACAGCATAGTTCCTATAACAACAGCCAACCGGTGTGTGGCCCCCTGAAAACATAGCTACAGCGCTTGACTTCCAACTCTGGTCTCCAACTCGCCTACTTCCAGTTTGGAGGATAAGTTAAGTGTGAATCAATGGCGTATTCCAGTTGCCAACATTTCATTTTCATTCAGTGCTGAGAAGTCCTTTTCTTTGAAGCCCTACCTACAGCCCTACCTACACCGGATGCAGACGGACGGACTGATAACAGAACATGAGACAGACGAACATGATGTTGATCTGAGACCCCATACAGGCCTGGAACGAGGAACAAGGCAGGAGCTTTACCATATGAGGGTAATGTAGATAGAGACACATAGAGAATGGGTCCATGTCTGTGATCAGGCACAAAGTAGGTATGAGAGCCTCTATGGTCTCTCGATAAGGCTGTGTCTGTGTGGGTAACGTGTCTAGATTTTGGGGGCACTCTGAACTGGCCCATGGGTGCTGCTTTCAAGGGACACATGGCACAAAAAACACAGACGAACTGAAAAACTGAAAAAAACAAACATGGAAACAGTCTCTTGTCTTGTAAATAAGTAGTACTCCATTTGGATCATCCAGTTTTTTTTTATCCTTCAAACATTCCTTCAGTTAGCTTTCTTCAGTTAGCTTTCTTCAGTTGGCTTTCTTCAGTTAGCTTTCTTCATTTTGCCAGTTAAGAGCAGACTTTGGGACTAGGCGGAGAATCCCCCTTTCTCTCGGTCTTAGTTGGTTTGGTTTCATTGTGGTTTCAGATCAGCACTGGTGGGTTTGGTTGGGGGGAGAGAAGGTTGGGGAAGACGTCACGGTGCAGTGGGGTTTAGTAGTAACTGCCTAGGTGGGAGGGCACGTGGGAGTTGGGGTGGCGGGGGACGCTGTGGTTGGGGTAGATGCCCCCTGTAGGGGAGCTCCAGTACGGAGCAGTGGGTCCAAAGAAGTTAGAAGAGGTGACGGGCATGGAGGGGGGATGTGGGGACACGAAGTTGACCTTCTGTTGGTGGGCATGGTAGGAGGGCACGTATGCCAGGTCCGAGGGGTACTTGTACATGGAGGACTCGGTGGGGTGGGGCTGAAGGGCCTGAGCGATACCATGGAAGTCAAACTTGTAGGCGTAGCGCTTGCCGTGCACCTTGGTCATGATGTTCTTGTCGTAGTAGTAGCGCAGGGCGCGGCTCAGCTTGTCGTAGTTCATGTTGGGCTTGCTCTTCCTCTCGCCCCAGCGCCGCGCCACCTCGTCCGGGTCAGTCATCTTGAACTCTCCATTGGTGCCCTCCCAGGTGATGCAGCCGGCATTGGTGCTGTCTGACAGGAGCTCCAGCAGGAACTGCCACAGCTGGATCTGTCCTGAACCTGACCAGGAAACACACACACATATGTAAAATCAACAGCTGTTCTATCCCTGAACACCTAACAGCCGATTGATCAAACACCCATAACTCATTATGTACAGTCGTGGCCAAAAGTTTTGAGAATGACACAAATATAAATTTTCACAAAGTTTGCTGCTTCAGTGTCTTTAGATATTTTTGTCAGATGATACTATGGAATACTGAAGCATAATAACAAGCATTTCATTAGTGTCAAAGGCTTTTATTGACAATTACATGAAGTTGATGCAAAGAGTCAATATTTGCAGTGTTGACCCTTCTTTTTCAAGACCTCTGCAATCCACCCTGGCAGGCTGTCAATTAACTTCTGGGCCACATCCTGACTGATGGCAGCCCATTCTTGCATAATCAATGCTTGGAGTTTGTCAGAATTTGTGGGTTTTTGTTTGTCCACCCGCCTCTTGAGGATTGACCACAAGTTCTCAATGGGATTAAGGTCTGGAGAGTGTCCTGGCCATAGACCCAAAATATAGATTTTTTGTTCCCCGAGCCACTTAGTTATCACTTTTGCCTTATGGCAAGGTGCTTCATCATGCTGGAAAAGGCATTGTTCGTCACCAAACTGTTCCTGGATGGTTGGGAGAAGTTGCTCTCGGGGGATGTGTTGGTACCATTCTTCATTCATGGCTGTGTTCTTAGGCAAAATTGTGAGTGAGCCCACTCCCTTGGTTGAAAAGCAACCCCACATATGAATGGTCTCAGGATGCTTTACTGTTGGCATGACACAGGACTGATGGTAGCGCTCACCTTGTCTTCTCCGGACAAGCTTTTTTCCGGATGCCCCAAACAATCGGAAAGGGGATTCATCAGAGAAAATTACTTTACCCCAGTCCTCAGCAGTCCAATCCCTGTACCTTTTGCAGAATATCAGTCTGTCCCTGATGTTTTTCCTGGAGAGAAGTGGCTTCTTTGCTGCCCTTCTTGACACCAGGCCATCCTCCAAAAGATGCACTCACACCTGCCTGCTGCCATTCCTGAGCAAGCTCTGTACTGGTGGTCACCCGATCCCGCAGCTGAATCAACTTTAGGAGACGGTCCTGGCGCTTGCTGGACTTTCTTGGGCGCCCTGAAGCATTCTTCACAACAATTGAACCGCTCTCCTTGAAGTTCTTGATGATCCGATAAATGGTTGATTTAGGTGCAATCTTAATGGCAGCAATATCCTTGCCTGTGAAGCCCTTTTTGTGCAAAGCAATGATGACGGCACGTGTTTCCTTGTAGGTAACCATGGCTGACAGAGGAAGAACAATGATTCCAAGCACCAACCTCCTTTTGAAGCTTCCAGTCTGTTATTCGAACTCAATCAGCATGACAGAGGGATCTCCAGCCTTGTCCTCATCAACACTCACACCTGTGTTAATGAGAGAATCACTGACATGTTGTCAGCTGGTCCTTTTGTGGCAGGGCTGAAATGCAGTGGAAATGTTTTTGGGGGATTCAGTTCATTTGCATGGCAAAGAGGGACTTTTCAATTAATTGCAATTAATCTGATCACTCTTCATAACATTCTGGAGTATTTGCAAATTGCCATCATACAAACTGAGGCAGCAGACTTTGTGAAAATGAATATTTGTGTCATTCTCAAAACGTTTGGCCACCAATGTACTTACTGAATACTGCAGTAAAGTAGAATTCAAATGTGCACAATTCTCAGCAGAATACTTTTTTTGAGAGAGAAATCCACCAAGGCCATAATGAAGCAATGTATGTTGGGAAATTTTGTTTACATCTGATATATGATTGGTCTCATACATCCTCCTGTACCTACCTGGGTTGGCCAGTCGACTGCTGGTGGGCCCCAGGATCTGGTAAGGATCTGTGGAGAGAGAGGTCTGTTAGTCTGTATCTATCACTATACATTAGGCTGATCCTCATCTTAGTGAGATGGGTGTAACCAACTGCGGCTGTCTTAAGTGGAGCACACACACATGATGGAAGGAGCAATATCCAATATCAATATGAGCAGGGTGAAATACATTACCTGGCTGAGGTCTGGGCTGTTCAGTGGACTTGGACACGTTCTGTGTGACCACCGGCGAGCCTGAAGAGGGAGGGGTTGGGAGGGGAAAGAAACAGGAGGGAAGAAAGCCAGTTGGGCGGTCATGGATAAACCACGGTACACATCTTAATGGCATGTCAGCCCCGTTCCAAAGAAAACAGGCCAGTAACTGGTGGCTAGGGTAAGTGCTTAAAGTTCACAGATTTCAGGGTTGACGACTGAGGATTTAATCATTGGTGGTTTGCCTTGCGTGCTTGGGTTGAGTGGGCTCTCACACGTCTCTCTATGAGCTATGGAAGAATGTAAAGTGCATTCGGAAAGTATTCAGACCCCTTGACTTTTTCCACATTCCGTTAGGTTACAGCCTTTTTCTAAAATTGATTAAATTGTATTCCTCATCAATCTACACACAATACCCCATGATGACAAAGCAAAAACGAGTTTTTAGAAATGTTTGCTAATTTATAAAATACAAGCTTGGCACAACTGTATTTGGGGAGTTTCTCCCATTCTTCTCTGCAGGTCCTCTAAAGCTCTGTCAGGTTTGATGGGGAGCGTTGCTGCACAGCTATTTTCAGTTCTCTCCAGAGATGTTTGATCGGGTTTAAGTCCGAGCTTTGGCTGGGCCACTCAAGGACATTCAGAGACTTTTCCCGAAGCCACTCCTGTGTTGAATTGGCTGTGTGCTTAGGGTCATTGTCCTGTTGGAAGGTGAACCTTTGCCCCAGTCTGAGGTCCTGAGCGCTCTGGAGCAGGTTTTCATCAAGGATCTCTCTGTACTTTATTCCATTCATCTTTGCCTCGATCCTGACTAGTCTCCCAGTCCCTGTCGCTAAAAAAAACATCCCCACAGCATGATGCTGCCACCACGATGCTTCAACGTAGGGATGGTGCCAAGTCTCCTCCAGACGTGATTCTTGGCATTCAGGCCAAAGAGTAAAATCTTGGTTTCATCAGACCAGAGAATCTTGTTGCTCATGGTCTGAGAGTCTTTAGGTGCTTTTTGGCAAACCCCATGCAGGCTGTCATGTGCTTTTTACTGAGGAGTGGCTTCTGTCTGGCCACTCTACCATAAAGGCCTAATTGGTGTAGTGCTGCAGAGATGGTTGTCCTTCTGGAAGGTTCTCCCATCTCCACAGAGGAACTGTAGAGCTCTGTCAGAGTGGTCACCTCCCTGACCAAAGCCCTTCTCCCCCGATTGCTCAGTTTGGCCGGGCGGCCAGCTCTAGGAAGTCTTGGTGGTTCCAAACTTCTTCCATTTAAAAATGATGGAGCCCACTGTGTTCTTGGGGACTTTCAATGCTGCAGAAATGGTACCCTTCCCCAGATCTGTGCCTCAACATAATCCTGTCTCGAGCTCTAAGGACAATTCCTTCGACCTCATGGCTTGACTTTTGCTCTGACATGTGATGTCAACTTATAGACAGGGTTGTGCCTTTCCAAATCATGTCCAATCCATTGAATTTACTACAGGTGGACTCCAATCAAGTTGTAGAACCAACTCAAGGATGATCAATGGAAACAGGGTGTACCTGAGCTCAATTTCGAGTCACATAGCAAAGGGTCTGAATACTTATGTTAATAAAGTTTTTCTGTTTTTTGTTTTTAATGCATAAGAAAAAGTTTTTAAAAACGTATTTTTCCTTTGTCATTATGGGGTATTGCGTGTAGATTGCTGTGGAAATTGTTTTATTTAATCCAATAAGGCTATAACATAAGGCTGTAACGAAAAAGTCAAGGGGTCTGAATACTTTCCGAAGGCACTGTATGTGATGATGCATGATGGGTCGGACCATGTCCTAATTCCTTGTGTGATTAGGCTACAAGTCTTTCTGCGACTCAGTAAAGCAAAGCGCATGCTTACCTTTTCCACTGTGCATATTGTTCGACCATCCAGTCCGTCGTACAGCATCATATGAGGGGTCTGAGAAGTAGAGAGCGACAAAGAGAGATTTGTCAACATTAAACACTCTACTGCACTTCCTAACATTTAATATCGGAGTATTGCATTTATTTATCCTATAGATGGGTTGGCTGACATCGTATACGAAAATGATGCTCACGCATCGATGAGGCAGAAGGCTGTCGGGTGTTATGACTCTGAATGGTCAGATAGCTAGCAACAGTTACAAGAAGCTGCCATGTGGGGAATCGTAGGTGGCTCGTTTTAACTCAGTGTTTAATTTTTAATTTTCAAAAACAGGGAGCAGAACCAGCGACCTATCGGTCACCGGCCCAAGCTCCCAACCGCCAGGCCATCAACCATCCAAGATCCCCCTACAGTTCCGTGAGAGCTGCCCCTCAACCATTCAACCCCCCCCCCCCCCCCCCCCCCCGAATAAAACAACAACCTCTCCCTCGACACCCCTCCCGCCCCAAACCGCCCCCACCCCCAAACCTTGCAGACTAAATATAGTTTACATGTTGTCAACAATCTAGGCCAACCCAATCTTTTTTGCCCCATGGTTGCGCACAAGTCGGTTTTGTTAAACAACCAAGCAGCCTATACACGAGTGGGAAATAAACTGTTTCTAGCTCGAGAAGATGAACCCTCCACTTCATCTCATAATATACACTAGTCCTGAAATAAAATGTGGTAATGTCTCTTTTTGGTTTGTGGCTGTGTATGTTCTAGGCTGTGCTCTCTACCTCCCCACCTGCAAGCGAACCCATCTCAGGAACACAACTTGGCTTTAAACAAGCAACAAGATTGTCACGGAAATAAGGCAGAGGAGTGATGCCAAGAGCTGGCTATAAAAAGGTTTGCCTGCCTATCCAAGCCCTGTCCAAGAAACCATGTGCAGCAGGATATCTGGCCACAGTGATGTGGGTTTATCTGACATACAACTATGTCTCAAAACTAGAGGAACCAACAAGATGTCTTCGATAAAATGACAGTTTCATGAGCAGGTTGCACCATGGTGACCACAAACGGGAGGGGAAAATACACACAAACTGACACACAAACAGACAGATAGACAATCTAGTAGTTGATGATTGTAAGATGCTGCAACTGGAAAGAATTGCCTTACGTTTGTGAGGTTCCCAACTGGTTGAATGCGGTCTGGGTACCTGGATTGCTACCAGTTGTAATCAATCTCATTGACGTGCAGATAAAACAGGATGCATATTTTCTCCATCAAGGCATCAAAAACAGTACTGCACATTCCCATCTAAATTGAAAGTAGATGCAATTTCACCTTCATTTGGCTGGCAACGACTATAGCACCCGTGACATTTAGCTTTGTTACCGGCTAAGACTGTACCACATGCAGAGAGTCACTAGACAGGAGGACGTATAACAGCCAGTGAAGCAAGACACACATCAAACAGATGTAATTTCCTACTAATATTCATAAACTGATATAATGTCTTACTAATATTACATAAGCTGATATAATGTCTTACTAATATTACATATAGCTGATATAATGTCTTACTAATATTACATATAGCTGATATAATGTCTTACTAATATTACATATAGCTGATATAATGTCTTACTAATATTACATATAGCTGATATAATGTCTTACTAATATTACATATAGCTGATATAATGTCTTACTAATATTACATATAGCTGATATAATGTCTTACTAATATTACATATAGCTGATATAATGTCTTACTAATATTACATATAGCTAATATAATGTCTTACTAATATTACATATAGCTGATATAATGTCTTACTAATATTACATATAGCTGATATAATGTCTTACTAATATTACATATAGCTGATATAATGTCTTACTAATATTACATATAGCTAATATAATGTCTTACTAATATTACATATAGCTGATATAATGTCTTACTAATATTACATATAGCTGATATAATGTCTTACTAATATTACATATAGCTGATATAATGTCTTACTAATATTACATATAGCTGATATAATGTCTTACTAATATTACATATAGCTGATATAATGTCTTACTAATATTACATATAGCTGATATAATGTCTTACTAATATTACATATAGCTGATATAATGTCTTACTAATATTACATATAGCTGATATAATGTCTTACTAATATTGCATATAGCTGATATAATGTCTTACTAATATTACATATAGCTGATATAATGTCTTACTAATATTACATATAGCTGATATAATGTCTTACTAATATTACATATAGCTGATATAATGTCCTACTAATATTACATATAGCTGACTTAATGTCTTACTAATATTACATATAGCTGATATAATGTCTTACTAATATTACATATTGCTGATATAATGTCCTACTAATATTACATATAGCTGACTTAATGTCTTACTAATATTACATATAGCTGATATAATGTCTTACTAATATTACATATAGCTGATATAATGTCTTACTAATATTACATATAGCTGATATAATGTCTTACTAATATTACATATAGCTGATATAATGTCTTACTAATATTACATATAGCTGATATAATGTCTTACTAATATTACATATAGCTGATATAATGTCTTACTAATATTACATATAGCTGATATAATGTCTTACTAATATTACATATAGCTGATATAATGTCTTACTAATATTACATATAGCTGATATAATGTCCTACTAATATTACATATAGCTGACTTAATGTCTTACTAATATTACATATAGCTGATGTAATGTCCTACTAGTCTTCCATCATGACTACATTAATATTTTTAATGTCACCACTGTTTTTATGTTTGGTCACATAAGTGGTGCTCATATAAGCCCCTGCTGAGCTCAACATGCAGTTAAGAGACACAGCAGGTGTCTAACGTGAAGACTTAAGGCTCTAAATCATAGTGTGTTTGTCACGCTACATATGCAGCCGATGGGACAGCTAGAACTTAACATGCTTGACCGTGGTGATGCTGATACCCACTTATTACAGGAGGTCTTGACACAACTAGCTCCCTCTGACTCACCAGTGACCTCAGCATCTACAACTGGTTGAGAGCTATGTCATGGCTTCTCAAAACATTATCCAACACTGCCCTCTTGTGGTCAGAAACATGTCATTTCTTATAAAACAAACATTTGGAAATGCAGACCTTCAATTGGTTTACTTCAACCAACATTGAATAAATCAAAACGCACATCTACTTTAGTGTTGAGTACTTCTCAACCACAAACTTGATTTAAAGCTGTAATAGAAAAAAAATCAGGCTTTCTAAGAAGCAATGTCACTAGAACATGTTTTATTGTCTAACATAAATTACATATCTGCAATAAAAATAATTACAAACGGTGTATTTAATCACACTTTCACAGGATGTTATTTCAACTTATTTCCTTTTGCTCATGTGTGTTTGTGCTTTATAAAACCGTCCTTCAGCAGAAACATTTCCCTAAAAAGAAATCTCATGAACATCTCACTCTTTCTGCATTTTAAACTATTAACCCCAGAGTTGGCTCAATGGGCCTGAACCTGGAAGAATTAAACAAAGAGTGTGTCTCTCTTTTCTCTCTCTGTCGGATCGGCCTGGGGTAGGATGGAGGGAGCTGGGTGGAGTGGTAGAGAAAGAGGGGGAGGGAGAAGAGAGAAGACAGAGAGAGAGTGATAGAAGAGAGAGTGAGAGAGAGAGACAGAGTGAGAGAGAGTGAGAGAGGAATAACAGTTGGGCGGCCGTCGCTCAGCAGAGGCTGTCAGGTCCAATCTGCAGTGGGCTGGTGGGATAGCCAAGTAGCAACGACTGGGGGAGAGTCCTCGGAGAGTTGCGTTTCCTGCTTGCCTTGCCTGCAGACAACCTCTCTTTGTTTTACTAGCCCTTTTTCCCCTCTTCCGTCCCCCCTCCTCTGTGAAAAAACACACAGGGGCTACCTCCTTCCAAGAGAAGGGTCACAAACAGAAGGGGGAGCGAGAGAGAGAGTGCGAGAGACAGATACAGAGAGAGAGAGAGAGAGAGAGAGAGAGGCAGAGAGAGAGAGTGAGAAACTCAAGAGACCCAGACAGACGAAACACAACGTTGGAATGTGAAAAGAAAACAATGGCGTTGTATCCCGCTACTGTCTGATAAAGAGCGGAGGAGGTGGTTGGATAGACTACACTCGGCTCCACTATGTAGCCTTTCGACATGAGAGAGGGTCACATCCCTGCAATATCCTCATATTAAGGGTTCACCACTATAGACAGTGGGGAAGTTCCTATTCCTGATTCGATTAGGGTCTGAGTCAGACCAGAAGGACAGGGGTGGACATGAGACCTAAGTGGGGCACCATTCAGCAGAGTAGACGAGAGGAGACGAGAGGTGAGGAGATGAGAGGGAAGGGAAGGAAGGGAAGGAAGGGAAAGGGGAATACTTAGTCAACTGGATGATTTCAAACTAAATGTGTCTTCCACATTTAACCCAACCCCTCTGAATAAGAGAGTTGCGGGGGGCTGCCTTAATCCACATCCACTTCATCTGCGACCGGGGAGCAGTTGTTGTGGGGGTTAACTGCCTTGCTCAAGGGCAGAAGAGGAGACGAGAGGGGAGGAGAGGGTACGAAAGGAGAAGAGAGGAAACGAGAAGAGATGATAGGAAAGGAAAGGGGGAAGCCAGGCAGACAGACTGGGAAGGACGACCAGAGTCCAGATGAGCACACCACGTCAGGAATTAGTCAGCCATGCAAACTCAACAGACACCCCAGAAGTATGGCACATCGGAGCCTCTCTCCCTCTTTTTCCAGGCCCTCTCTGAGTAGAGCCAGTTTCCACTCTGGGCTGGGGTGTGGTGCAATGCTTGCTCCTCCTGGGAGACCTGACTGCAGACCAGCTATTCAAAACAAGGGCTGAGCACCAACGAGAGAGAAGCATAGTCATGGACCGCTTTTAACCCACAGTCTAAGCCAAAGACAAACTCAGACAAAGCAGGGCTTTTTATACTGTATGCAGGTGCTTTAAAAGCCATCTGTGTGAGAAAGGAAAAGAGCTGACTATATGAGGAAGAGGCAGCTGCCAAGCTTTAGCAGACACAATGTACATACAATGGATAGAGTACTGTATGTATGCTTGGCTATACAACCAATGTAAATCAGCAGTCCTCCACTTGGGAGGCCATAGAGGGAAAGATAAAAGACAAAGAATAGCCCATCAATCGCTAAAGCTTCCCTCTCTGTGACCACTGAGGAGCCATGTGGTAAATCACTGAATCTCCAAACTATCTCCCTGTACCCTTTAGCTCAACACACATGCAAGCAAGCACATGAACACACACTTTTCATGGCTGCTGCATTCCATGTTTTATATGCTCACTTTTATTCATAACATTGCTTTTTACATCAGACAGTCTGGAAAAGATTTGGAGGTCTCCTGCTGAATAACGGTGCTTACTATACCCTGAGAGAGCTGAGATGGTATGTGACCCTTTTCTACAGGCAATATGACTGTGAACATCTGGCGATAGAAAGTTGATAAAAGTCTCAATACGGGCATTTCTTGAAGCAAAAGGCTTTAATGGAATTTGGGCTGTGACTGAGTTTGTATTAGGAGAAGAAGGAGCACTGTTATTATGGTAGCCTATAATAGAAATCACTTCTCTGTGTTGGGGAAATGTTGTTGAGGGGAGTTGACCTGCTGGATCTGCCAGTCCAAATACCTGCCACTGAGAACCAGGAAGAAGGGGTCAGAGGTGACACTGCAGAATCTTATCGATCATGTATTTTGTCTATGTCTATTGTCTAGAAAACCCTAAATAAAATCGTACAGAAACATAAAGTATCTTATCGAGCACGCCCATGATGATATGAACCAGGGTGAGAACAGTGTAACTCAGCCTAGTCTCTTCCTCTCTTCCCAGCTAGATATGCCCTTTTCCTGTGAGCCAGGCTATCAGTGTTATTGCAACCTGTTGTCATGTACTGTATATGGCGGTGAATTCACAGTCCACATCTAAAGGATATGTACTTCATCTCACAGACACTAACACGGGCTTAGGTGGGTCTGACACACCAAGTCTGGAACCAACAGGATCCTGAACAGCTTCTACCCCAAGCCATAAGACTGCAAAAAATGTAGTTAAATAGTTAACCAAATAGCAACCTCTACATTGGTCCTTTTTGCAATTACTTTTTTGACTCATAACATACGCTGCTGCTACTGTTCACTATCTGTCACTTTATTCCTTGTTGCAGTGCATTAGGAAAGTATTCAGACCCCTTGACTTCTTCCACATTTTGTTATGTTACAGCCTTATTCAAAAACTGATTAAATCGTTTTTTTCTTCATCAATCTACCCCCAAAATGACAAAGCAAAAACAGGTTTTTAGAAATTTTTGCAAATGTATTAAAAATAAAAAACTGAAATATAACATTTACATAAGTATTCAACCTTTTACTCAGTACTTTGTTGAAGCATCGTTGGCAGCGATTACGGCTTCAAGTCTTTTTTGGTATGATGCTACAAGCTTGGCACAACTGTATTTGGGGAGTTTCTCCCATTCTTCTCTGCAGATCCTCTCAAGTTCTGTCAGGTTGGATGGGGAGCGCCTCCGCACAGCTATTTTCAGGCCTCTACAGAGATGTTTGATCGGGCTTAAGTCTGGGCTCTGGCTGGGCCACTCAAGAACATTCTGAGACTTTTCCCGAAACCACTCCTGCGTTGTCTTGGCTGTGTGCTTAGGGCCGTTGTCCTATTGATAGGTGAACCTTTGCCCCAGTCTGAGGCCCTGAGCACTCTGGAGCAGGTTTTCATCAAGGATCTCTCTGTACTTTGCTCCGTTCATTTTTCCCTCGATCCTGACTAGTCTCCCAGTCCCTGCCGCTGAAAAACATCCCCACAGCATGATGCTGCCACCACCATGCTTCACCGTAGGAATGGTGCCAGGTTTCCTCCAAATGTGAAGCTTGGCATTCAGGCCAAAGAGTTAAATCTTGGTTTCAGCAGACCAGAGAATCTTGATTCTCATGGTCTGAGAGTTCTTTAGGTGCCTTTTGGCAAACTCCAAGCTGCCATGTGCCTTTTACTGAGGAGTGGCTTCCGTCTGGCCACTCTACCATAAAGGCCTGATTGGTGTAGAGCTGCAGAGATGGTTGTCCTTCTGGAAGGTTCTCCCATCCCCACAGAGGAACTCTGGAGCTCTGACAGAGGGACCATTGAGTTCTTGGTCATCTCCCTGACCAAGGCCCTTCTCACCCGATTGCTTAGTTTGGTCAGATGGACAGCTCTAGGAAGAGTATTGGTGGTTCCAAACTTCTTTCATTTAAGACCTCATGGCTTGGTTTTTGCTCTGACATGCACTGTCCACTGTGGGATCTTATATAGACAGGTGTGTGCCTTTCCAAATCATGCCCAATCAATTGAATTTACCACAGGTGGACTCCAATCAAGTTGTAGAAACATCTCAAGGATGATCAATTGAAACTGGATGCACCTGAGCTCAATTTCAAGTCTCATAGCAAAGGGTCTGAATACTTACTTAAATAAGGTATTTCTGTTTTTTATTTGTAATACATTTGCAAAAGTTTCTAAAAACCTGTTTTCGCTTTGCCATTATGGGGTATTGTGATGTCATTATGGGCTATTGTGATGTCATTATGGGCTATTGTGATGTCATTATGGGCTATTGTGATGTCATTATGGGCTATTGTGTGTAGATTGATTAGGACATGTTTTTATTTAATCAATTTTATAATAAGGCTGTAACGTAACAAAATGTTGAAAAAGTCAAGGGGTCTGAATATTTTCCAAATGCACTGTACATGTACATATCTACCTCACTTACCTAATAACCCTGCACATTGACTCGGTAATGGTACCCCTTGTATATAGCCAAGTTATGATTACTCATTGTGTGTCTATTATTACTTTTATTATTATTATGTGTTTTACTTTTCTATTATTTCTCAATTTTCTTTCCCTCTGCATTGTTGGGAAGGGCTGTAAGTAAGCATTTCACTGTTAGTCCACACCTGTCATTTACGAAGCATGTGACAAATAAAATGTGATTTGATAAATGTCAGTGCAAATGCTCTTTTGACAAAGTGTCTCCTCAGAGTGGCACAGCAGTCTAAGGCACTGCATCTCAGTGCTAGAGGCGTCACTACAGACCCTGGTTCGATTCCAAACTGTATCACAACCGGCCGTGATTGGGAGTCACATAGGGCGGCGCACAATTGGCCTAGCGTTGTCTGGGTTAGGGTTTGGCCGGGGTAGGTCGTCATTGTAAATAAGAATTTGATCTTAACTGACTTGCCTAGTTAAGTAAAAAACATTCAGAGGTATTTATGGACCATAAAGTCACATTTTAGCTGTCTGCAAAAAACCCTGTCTTCCAGACTGATCAGTGTATCTGATCGGAGAGAATGAACATGTCTCATCAACACCAAGCAACACAGAACGCTAATCTACATGTTAAAACAATGAACAGTGCCCTATAACGCTCAGCGTAACAGTTGCCCTCCAAAACCTGCACAAATACACACATCAACCGGCAAAAAAACGTTGCTCCCTACCACCACGTGTTCCCTCTTAGATTGAGTCAAAGTTGTGACAACAAAAACAACTCATTTCCCTTTTTGTCTCCTTCTCTCTGTTTACATTGTGGCTGAACCACCTGTCCTTTAAGTAAACCTCTCCACAAAAATGACCTTATTTAGACGTGCTATCTCGCTGAGTCCCCCACCCTATCCTCCTTTATCTCCCCCTGTGGATGGGGAGGTTAGCCACGGCATGCCTTTTGTTTTGCTAATTCCCTTCCATTGTAAGGTGGCCCTCGCTTTCCTCCATGTGCAGGTAGGCCATGAATAGCACAGACTGGGGTAGAGCTGCCTGATATTATTCCCCTGTACAAAAGATACACCTGTCAATAGCTGTGTCTCTACTTGGTGCTGCCAGGACCTGGGCCGGTTCTCCTCTGTGGCAGCAGAGAGGGAACTGGCACTCACACTGAGACCACCGTGCGCTGAGGGGCTGGCAGACAGAGCGGCGCGTGCTGCAGCTCTATTGTTTTGGCTAAATGATCGTGCTAAATGAGAACACTCTTTCTTGTCCTCTCTCTCTTTCGCTCTCTCTCTCTCACTCTTTCAGAATATACCTGGCTCTCTTCAATTAAGGAAACATAGTCCTCTATGAAAACACCTCTGAAATAGAAAACTGTTGCCCATATTTAACATTAGCAGTAAGGTTTTGGAAAATAATGCTGTCCTACCTTCTTTGGCAGCCAGGCGTGGAGACTGGTCCGTGTGAGATGGAGTGTTGTAGGATAATGATGAGCTACCTGCAACACGCCAGATGGGCACAACGTCAGAGCTGTATGATCTCAAAGTTTACAGTTATCTGTGCATAGGGCAAGATTAATAAAATATACTGGCTAATAGTTTATATAGTATAGAAATTCAAGTCATGAATTTTAATGATTCATTATTCATTATACAGCGAGTGTACAAAACATTTCCATGACATATATTGACCAGGTGAATCCATGTGAAAAGCTATGATCCCTTATTGTTGTCACCTGTTAAATCCACTTCAATCAGGGTAGATGAGACAGGTTAAAGAACGGTTTTAAGCCTTGAGACAATTGAGACATGGATTGTATATGTGCCATTCAAAGAGTGAATGGGTAAGACAAAAGATTTAAGTGCCTTTGAACAGGGTATGGCAGTAGGTGCCAGGCGCACCGGTTTGAGTGCATCAAGAACTGCAACACTGCAGGGTTTTTCACGCTCAATAATTTCCAATAAAGGTATATCAAGAATGGTCCGCCACGCAAAGGATATCCAGACAACTTTACACAACTATGAGAAGCATTGGAGTCAACTCAATATTAGGAAGGTGTTTCTAATGTTTGGTATGTGTACAATGATATTAGCTGTGAGTAGTAACACTGGCCAATACCCAGTAGGTGGCAGTAAGAAGATCCTTGATTAGTGTAGGTAGATCTTAATTTCCTTTAATTTGAGATGCCTCTTAAAAGTATACTTAAAAACTGCCCATGGTACATTGTAAACAATCAATCCATTCTATCCATTAAAGAATCGACCCAGCAATATTTTTATATGTAATCCTTTGAACTCGGAATGCTGTGCTGAGTCAACAATTCCACCACAAACCTCCTGACTATTAAAGTCCAGAAACCAAGACTATTTATAATAGCATAATGGCTAGCTTTTCATTTTACCTTATGGAGCAGAACTGTGCTCTGCATTCCTCTGCTTACACAGGCACCCTGGGCGGCACCAAAATGCTCTCTTAACTTTAGCTGCCCCGACGCATAAATCAGAGTGGAAAAACAGACCAAAAATGCACTGGGAAAATACCAGTACTAGTACTACTATGGGGAGTGTAACATTTAAGACAAAGACTACTACTATTGGGAGTTGCTGGTTAGGAAGGAACTCTATGAGCTATTCTGAATGGGCAGGAGACGGAGAGATGAATAACAGTATAGGCTACAGCTTGGGAATGCAGGATGCCTTTGCTCATTTTGGAGGGTGAGGGGAATGGGGGGGCCCACAGCAATGCAGACCTGAGGTCTTTTTTTTGGCGGGTTGGCGGAGGGAGGCGGGGGGCTCTACACACATATTCTAACCCCCACCCCAACCCGCACAACCCCAGCCCACGCCACCCCCAAGGCTCTGGCCCTGGTTTGGACCTGGGGCTGGTGAACAGGGGAAGCATTGTGTGAGGCAGGGTCCCTGCACAGCAATCAAACGCAGCTCCCCATACAAAAATTATTCCACACTCTCAGTGTAAGCGCACAAGGCAGGCACGGCACCGACCCATCTCCAGGGTGAGAGAGAGAATAGTAAAAAGTAGTAGGGAGAGAGAGACGGGGTTAGGGTTAACTACTGCCCTACTGGGTTCCTCATGGGGGCCGCCCCAGACAGGCAGAGCTGCTGAGAAAACAGATTCAAAAGAGAACACTGGGACCGCTATTATAAGGACGGGAGAGAGAGAGGGAGCGAGGGAGAGAGGGAGAAAGAGAAAATGGAGAGCGCCAACACTGACACTTTGGGCGAGGGAGGTTTGGCTAAACCGCCTATTTATTTGGACGTGCTCTTCCCCCTCGAAAACACATCCCAGTAATCTGACTGCGCAGTGGAATGACTGGCTGATGTTCAGCCTCCTCCAACCGAGCCACATCTGCCAAAAGTCTGTACTTCTATTACATAATACCTCCAATAGCAGTGTTTTGTTTTCTTTCTTTTCTATAAATGATGAGTCTAAAACGCTTCCTGCCCCTCCATCCTCCATCTTGACACACCATAATATTGACAGACATCCTTCTGAGATGGTTAGACGTCATTGACCTTTGCTGAGCCCTGGCCTGATGTTGATCCTACCAAGCTAAAATCTATACTACCCCCTCACACATGTATACCCTTTTCTCCATCAACAAACCCCTCTCAAGTCCCACACCGCCTCAAACATGTACATACCCTTCTCTCCATCAACAATCTGAAGGGCACCCACCCGGGCGGTGAGGCCACTGCCCCTTAAAGGAGGCCTAGGAGACCCCAGTAATTAGACTACATTAGCCCAGTTCCTTGACTAACCCAATCCAACCAGAGGTGCTGTGTAATGGTACCTAACAGCTAACAACAGAGGCAGCCAGGCCTCTGAACCCCTACACTGCAGTGCTAATCTGCCAATAGAAATAACTAATGCAGGAGGAGCTCAATAAAAAACTAAAAAGAGAAGGAGAGAGAGAGAGAGAAAGAGAGAGAGAGAGAGAGAGAGAGAGAGAGAGAGATTGGGAGTAACTTGCTGCGAAGGAGAGAACTCCAGATCTCCTTTTCCTCTGCAGCCTTCAGCCCAGATGTTTATGGTCTGCATAAACTATTGAGGGCTTGAGAATGTCCCCACACTCGAATGGGCTGCACCAGCAGCAGCAGTAGGATCAGGAGCAGAGGCAGCCCGGGAGGCTGGGAGCCCAGACTTATCACTCTGTAAATCCTTCCAGCCACAGTCAGCCACACAGAGCAGACCAGACCAGAGCAGGGACACCTGGGAAAGAAAGCAATGCAGCTATTCTCCTATGGCACTCAATCAGAGCCACTTCAGGCTATTTCCACGCACTTCAATAAAAACTCCCACTCTTTCATTCTCTCTTTTTCTCTCTCTGCCCCCTTTCTCCTGTCTCTGTGTCTGAGGATACAGTCTCTCCTTGTTGGAGGTTTCACTGTGCTGTGCTTGGTTCGTTCCAGCACATGTGGTATCAAACCGACCTACATGGGTGCAATAAAGCAAACGGTCCGCAGTCCCTCCCTGACAGACTAATTTGAACAAATTCTCAAATTGCGCCCCAAATTGAAAGCACATTGGAGAATGGGAGGCCATCGCGTAGAAAATCTGGATAAGTGACCAACAATGGGGCCAAAATAATGCACAGGCAACCACCCTTATTACTGTTCGCAGCTGGAGACAGAGATTCAGATATGTGCAGAATGCCTTGCTGGCATGAGCTTTTATATGATATTCCTCCCTGTGTATGACTAAGACATAACAGACAGGCGTGTGTTGTTACTTTTAGCATATAGCCGCAGAGAGGGGAAATGTTCACTGCTCGGGCCTACAGTGAATAAGCTTAATGACACTGAAGAATGTTAATCAGAGTTTCAATAAACAGACCCCAAAGTAACACACATGATGTAAACAGATGTGTATGAAATGATTCCAGCTCGTCGAGGACAGACCGTCGTCGAGTTGGGAGGAGAGTGGAGAGGCGGTGGACGGGAGAGGGTGAGGCATCAGACGGCCTGTAATCACTAAAAACTTCCAGGGCCTGCTTCTCCCTCTCCTTGTGTATGTGTGTCTGAATCGGAACCGAGAGCTTAGCCCCGCTCCACCTCTCCTCGTGAGTGAAGCCAGAGGTCTGCGTTCTGGACGGGCTAGCTCCATGTCTGTGATTGTGTTTGTTTGTGCTGCAGGGGGAAGAGATCGGCTTCAGTTTCAAATCTGCGGCCCTGAGGTCAGGGCCGCAGGGCCGCAGATTTGAAGATAAACCCTGGAAACTCCCCACCCTCTTCCGACGTCGTGCATTTACTAACACAGTTCCTCTCACCTCAACGCGAGCTCACCGCCCCGCGTCAATATACGCCCTAATGCTGCTCATTTCTCAAAAGGCCTGCCACTGGTCAGCCAGGCACGGGACGAAGAGAGAGCATTTGTCTCCTGGCTTGGGAAGGAGTCCAAAGTAATTTCAATACCCGAGCGGAGGATTCCGAAGCATCTCTTCTGTTTCCAAAACACACAACAACTAAATCAAAAGAATGGTGGCGGGGGTAGAGCCGCAGTGCAGGACGCCTAAGCCAGGCTAAGTCCCGCGGCAACCATTCCTAATGAAAACTGCTCTGCGGAGAGATAGAGGGCCCAGCGGCGGTCAGTCAGACACACAGAGCCTCCAGTCCATGCTGCATTGTAACACAATGGGGCTGTTATACTCACAGCAGCCATCCCCATTCCCTGGGCCCAGACGCCACGCACAGCACAGAGAAAACTGTTGACACCCACAGAATAAAGTTCCCATTACATCACAGCAAGACCCATCACGATTTTTAGGAGAAACTTTAAAATTAGTCAACCATTAGGGCTCCACCCTGCTCCATGTCATGACGTTTTGCAGCTGCTATTCTTGCTATACAGTACAGTGCAAACAGCAGAGGATAACTGTCATACATAGAGGGTGGGATATCCATGGAAATATTTACTGGTTTACTGAAATAACTGATGTTATGGATGGCCTCCAACATTATGGCTTAGTGTGTTTTGTGATGGCCATCCACCAACTCCATTAAATGCAGTGGATGTCTATAAAACCTGAACTCTACAGCACAGAACGGTACACAGTCCAGATAATCTGTACGAGATGCCAGATGCTGCGTGTCCTCCTGGTATCTTGCTTATAGATTTAATTTGCATATTGGTGCAGCAAAACCTTGTTTCTTTATAGTCGTGTCTCGCTGCCAAAACATGCTAGGCCGTAATGTACAAAAGGCCTTCCAATTAATCAGAAAAGCTGCCTCCATTGTATATTACAGATAAACTTCCTGTGCTCTGCTGAACACATAGGCCTCACTCGCTCGTGTGATTCCTGAGGCAATGCACCTGGGCTTCATCTTACTGTGGCCTATGTGGAATAAGGCAATCCTAAGTGGAGGGAGAGCGGGTTACAGTCCAGAGATGATGGTTATCTACAGGGAAAAAATCTTAAGTCCTCATGGCTGCAAAGGCTGTATGTGCCAAGGCCTGCAGGGTGCCCTTTTTGGAGAAATGGGGTCCAGTTTTCCAGTAAGGCTGTATCATTGTCTGGCGACTGTAACATGATGACTATGGTGACAAAACACAGTGAGTCATTTAATTCCCCTTGGTTCGTCATACTCTGTTCACATCCAAAAGCAGGGGCGATGCGCTGAGAAACAGAGACTGAAATGTCTGTGCTATTTAAGCCTCCTCTACTCTTTATGAAAAACCAATCCAGGCAAAAAAACAATGTAAAACATTCAAAACGGGTAAACCACGTTTTCTGGCATTCTCACATGGCCGGGTGAACGAGATTGGACATATGTCAATGTCAGAATGCAGTACAAACTGGCTAATGGAAGAGACAGAGAACTTCTGTTCTGTCATTGTTTGTTACCACACTGAGAATAAAGATCATTGAGAAACTAGAGTCCTACACCTCCACGATCCATCACTGACATATAGTGAAAAAATATATGAACGCAACATGCAACAATTTCGAAGATTTTACTAAGTTACAGTTCATATAAGGAAATCAGTCAATGTAACCTATGGATTTCACATGACTGGAAATACAGATATGCATCTGTAAATCCTGTAAATACCTTAAAAAAAGGTAGGGGTGTGGATCAGAAAACCAGTCAGTATCTGGTGTGACCACCATTTGCCTCATGCAGCGCGACACATCTCCTTCGAATAGAGTTGATCAGGCTGTTGATTGTGGCCTGTGGAATGTTATCCCACTCCTCTTCAATGGCTGTGCGAAGTTGCTGGATATTGGCGGGAAATGGAACATGCTGTCGTACACGTCAATCCAGAACATCCAAAACATGCTCAATGGATGACATGTCTGGTGTGTATCCAGGCCATGGAAGAACTGAGACATTTTAAGCTTTCAGGAATTATATACAGGGGACCGTGCATTATCATGGTAAAACGAGGTGATGGCAGCAGATGAATGGCATGCCAATAGGCATTGTTAGGATCTCATCACGATATCTCTGTGCGTTCAAATTGCCATCGATAAAAAACAATTGTGTTCATAGTCCGTAGCTTATTCCTGCCCATACCCCCACCATGGGGCACGCTGTTCATATATATATACATACATAACCTTTATTTAACTAGGCAAGTCAGTTAAGAACCAATTCTTATTTACAATGACGGCCTACCCCGGCCAAACCCCCCCGATCACAGCCGGTTGTGAAACAGCCCGGGATTGAACCAGGGTCTGTAGTGACGCCTCTAGCACTGAGATGCAGTGCCTTAGACCGCTGAGCCACTTGGGAGAAGACGTTGTTCATAACGTTGACATCAGCAAAACGCTCGCCCACACGACGTCTGCGAATGTGAGGCCGATTGGACATACTGCCAAATTCTCTAAAACAAGACAGCTTATGGTAGAGCAATGAACATTCAATACTCTGGCAACAGCTCTGGTGGACATTTCTGACAAAAAGCATGCCAATTGCACGTTCCCTCAAAACTTGCGACATCTCTAGCATCGTGTTGTGTGACAATACTGCACATTTTAGAGTGACCTGTCATTGTCCCCAGAAAAAGGTGCACCTGTGTAATGACCATGCTGTTTAATCAACTTCTTGATATGCCACACCTGTCAGGTGGATGGATTACCTTGGCAAAGGAAAAATGCTCGCTAACAGGGATGTTAGCAAATTTGTGCACAAAATTTGAGAGAAATACGTTTTTTGTGCTTATGGAACATTTCTCTGATCTTTTATTTCAGCTCCTGGAACATGGGACCAACACTTCACATGATGTGTTTATATTTTTGTTCAGTATAGATCAATTCAAATGGCTGCCAGAACTTACTTTCCCTGAGGTAATTGAGATGAGAGAGTAGGACTTCAGCGTTGTACATGGTGGTCAGTCGGAGGAAGTCGTCCTTGCTCATCTTACACAGCTCCTTGCCGTCTGTGTTCTGGAACATGGCCGTGTCCATCTCCAGCAAGCCGTACTCCTTGACGGCCCACTCTAGCCACTGGCGGACATGATCCTGAGACCACAGCGACGGATCTGGAGGAAGACAAGAAGACAGAGGCAGTGTATACAGCACGGGACAATCTACTCTTTTCACTGTGATTGAGAATGCATTTCAAGTTTTGGTCTCATAATTATTTCCAAATTATGGCTAATGTACCCAATCGTTATTTTCACTTGTTTATTTATCTAGCTATTCATTCATCCATATTTCAATGAATGTATCTGACCCATCCTTTCCCAGATTGTGTAGCCTATGTAATACTTTGATGGAGTGAAATCATACACCTGCATCTATTCTACAGTATATCTGATGTACCATCAATCTCTTCCAAGACTGACAGAGAGTGTTTCCCAAAGCATTTATCCCTCATAAATAATACTCTGTAATATGTGAATCAATTTGCCAATGTAAAGAGCTCTTTGACTGAACAGACCTCTGTTGCCTGTACGTGTTTTAGTCATACTCCCATGAGCAAGCTAAAACATTACTAACAAAAGCATCAAAGAGCCTTCACCCGTGACCCAGCTAAATACACCCGGGGCTAATAAAAACATCTCTACAACATCAGAAAATGTATGCCAATTAATAGCATGTTTATAGGCCCTCCATTTGACTCGGAAGAAAAACGACTAAGAAATAAACCTTTCTCACAGCCTGGAATGTAAAGTCATAGTACTTATAGGTCTAGGTATTGAGCAATTAATAACATCGGAAATAAAGAAAAAACAATATGTGATTTTCATTCATTATAAAGAAATACCATGTGGTTTATATTATAGAAGTCATTGTTACCTGCGGGGACGATGACTCTCCTCTCATTGGTGGTCATGTTGGGGGGCGGAGCGTTCTTCTCGTCCATGTAGCTTCCGTAACTCATCTGAGATGTGTCATTGCCCCCCACCAGCTTATTGCATTTAACCCCCACACTGCAGTCCACTGGGGACTCCCTGCTGCACAGACACACAGTGTCAGTATCAGCGAGAGACAAGACATCTTTATATTGGCTCTAAGCAGATGAAAATGGTTTGCAATATAGACCAACCACAGGGCCAATGGAGCAGAGCTTGAGATAGCCCAATGAAATTTAAGTGTCAGGTGAGTTAGTGGTAGACGAACAGCTCACTTTCTGCAGGTGGACAAAAATCATATTTAACTGTGCACAAACAATTGTTATGATCAACTATCCTTTTGAATATAGACTAATCTAGGGAACATCAACTCAAATAAGCAGAGACAAAGACATACAGCGACAAGACATAAGAGCTGGAGTCTAGTGAGATGGACTGTGCATACTGCTGAACATACCTGGATCCATTGATGTGGTCATACTCTCTCTTGACGCTCACTCGGACTGGCTGGTTAATCCACTCTTGCTGAGGGGGTAATGGGTGGATTTTGTGGGGCTGGACGTAGTCCTGTGTGCCAGATGCAGTCATGTCTGTCTTGGGTAGAGGGGCAGCAGCAGCGTAAGGAGGCTCAAACAAGGACTGGTCTTCACTCACCACTGACAGTGCCTCCTGCAGGTCAGAGGAGGAACAGGTTATAGCGGGGCACCTCTAGAACAACAGAGAGAACCTGTGATCTCACAACTTCAATCTCTCACTTGTTGTAGATACATTTTGTTTACAGTAATTATGTGCAGTTATGTGTCATATCGCAATCTGGCATCCTAAGTGGTTTGTGTATACAGTGATTGGGCCTATGTAGCAACTACAGCTTCCTGTTGATGTTACCATGACTTCAAACATGACTAAAGTCCTGATGACTACTACGCACAACAAGATCTAGTCTGCATTTTCCTTCCACAGAGAAGGAACAGCAGCTGAAGAATCAACAGGAACAGCAAGGGGGTCAGTTCTACAGTGGCTCCCCTGGAATTCTCCTCTGTCTGTGTCCACGTGTTCTGTCTCATGTCTGGTAACTGATGCATGGAAAACATATCAGATCTATCATTGCCAGAGATGTATATGGGCTAATGGGAATACAATACTTGCTATTCCAATGATCTGACATACAACAACCTATACACAGAGCCAAAGAGATGTACACTATTTATGAGATATACAGGTAAACGGCTCTGCCTGTATAGACTGTGGCAGCCTTTTAGCTAAATCAGTTTTAAAACTTCTGTTTACTATGAATGAAGGAGCTGGTGAGGCCTGCCTTGCCTCAGCTCTGTCAATGACACATTTTAGTGAAACAAAGCAGCAGCAACAGAGACAAACTGATCTAGAGTCATTACAGTTAAGCTGTTTCAAGGATTAGGCTCATGTCTGACACATCTGATCTGGTAGCATCTGATGTCACAGATTAGACAGATATCTGTAATCCTGAGGGATTATAGATATTTTCAAAGATAACATCCTAGATCAAGACAAAGATGTGCCATTAGCACAGTTCTTCCCCCGTCGAAGAACAAAGTACTGTATGTACGCATCAAAACACGTCTGACTGTTCACGAAATAGCAAACATGGATCAAAAAGGCTACAAGGGCTAGATTTCAAAAATCGAATCAAATTGTATTTGTTACATGCGCCGAATACAACAGGTGAAATGCTTACTTACTACAAGCCCTTAACCGGAGCCAATGAGTCCTAACAAGTGAAAAAGTGAAGCAGAGTTGCAGTGATACATGCAGTGGCCAGTCTGCTGTTTACAGCCTGTGTACTCATCTCCTGAGATGTCTAATCTCGGGATGGGGATTTCTATCTTCACCACTAATCAGAATAATACAGCATATTCACATACAGTAAGTACAGTGCATTCCAGCAAACTAATGCTTCAATGTACATTCACTAACACTGACTGTATGTGTCTGTGATGTGCCAACGGTTCTAAACTGACCAAGGTGACAGCTTTTGAGGCCATTAATTGGGAGGGCTGGATGGATGATACTTTGTGACAGCATCTGATAATGCCCTCAGAGTTGGACAGATGTGCCAGTGATTTCATCAGTCAAACCATCATAGCTGCACACTAGCAGTCTGGTAGCCATATGCCCTATCAGAGAAGTCTATACAGAAGCTAGCCTGGTCTGGGGATGATATGTTGAGAGCAGTGAGGGAATGTCTCAATGTCTCCTGATAAGGGCAGCTCTGCTGTTATGGCTGTTGCACGTTACATTTACACTGACATATCAGCATGTGCCTATCAAGATTACAGGTTTTAAAAATAATGTGAGTGTATGCACTTCCAAACAGACAATATAACACACCAGTCTGAGTCTATTTGAAATGTGTGTTCTGTATCAATGTGGAACACACACACTGCCAATGGTAAGGTTGCGACAGAGATACAGTTCATTTATCTACATTCATTGATCTACATTCTTCTCTCCTGAACATCTTGTGCTAACATCCCATCCCACGTAGGCTATTCAAGTAGACTACAAAATAATATTCACTGGGAACAAAAAGAAAGGCACTCCAAGTCTTGCATTCTCTAAATGATTTACAGTACTTATCAATAATTAGGTGGTACCATATGATGCCATTATCAACTCAACATAGGTTAATGTTGTTCACAACCCTCATTCATAAACTAACAGGTCTTCCTAAAGTCTTCTTGGGAAACTGTGACAGTGGAAGTTGCCACGTGCCTGGGCCACCACAGATGCCTTACAGCCAAACGGCCTGGCTCACAAATGCCTCACGATGCGTGCCAGTACCAAGTGCCAGTACCCAGTACACCACTTCCATCCAGACTGCACACGTCTATTGTGTCCTCCACACACACCCATCAGCATGCGATTCAGGAGGCATTCCTGCCCTTTGTTTGAGGAGGAAAGGGAAACCTGTCAGGAAACCAGATTGTGCAGAACAGGAAGCTCTCATGGCTCGATAACCCCCCCCCCCCCCCCCCCCCTTTGATGAGTAAAGTCTGAATACAGTTTGTAGTCAATCAAATATACACACGGATACATGCACAGTCCTGATACATTCATAATAATATAGTCATTATTGTTGTTATATTATTGTTATATAGTCATCATTGTTATACATCATCACAATTTAGCAGAATATTAACAATCATTTCACAAGACCTAAATGTTTCTATTTGTGCATGTTTGTGTATTAAACAATCAATCACAAACCAATCAGGTAAAAATGATTTAATATAAATTCAATTTTTCTGTGCAGTCAACGCTTATACTGTTCCAAAACTTACACCACACCCAGCCGCCACTTCAACCCCACAACCCCGCTTATTTTAACATCCAAAGAAAACACATTGGCAGAACGATACGTTTCCATGGGTATTATAATAGTCCAGTTAGTTAGAAATAAGAGCAGAATAACTATATTTGACAATCGGCTATGTCTACTCAAAGTCCAGACACAATACCGTGGTGCGAAATGCAGTGACCTAACCATCAAACATCTGCATGGCCATGCATCTGGAAATTCAATACATGGAGGACTGCGCTTGAATACCCGTCCCTCAAGACTAAAATATGCGCGCTCCCTATTATGAATGACCTTTTGTGTTCAATTTAAGTATAACTACCCAGGTAAGACTGTGAGCCTTTTGTTATTCATGAATTACAAGAAGGAGATTCGCAGTTTTCGCTTCTAAATCACTCCGTGATATTTCCAAATTACATTTTGGCTATTGATAAGGCTATTAAAAATGTGTGTTCAACACTCGTTTTACAACGGAAAATATGCGTTAAAAAGGTATGGTTTTACGCATGGATTCTACTTCCTTGTACAGCCTGAATAATAAACGCCACCAAAACACCATCAGTAACGTTTTGAACCATGAACTGTGAGAGGATCCCCGGGCACCGTGCCACCACAATTGCGCAGCCACATCTTTGACACACCATACCTTACAAAGAAACGCACGTTCATCTAACCGCATAGCCATATATCGCCTACATATTGCGTAATCCATAGCCAACACTATTGCAACTGGAGACCAAAAATTGTTCTCCAATTTGTTATGTAATACATACTTTCCACTGAATAAAATGAGCACTTTGTTGATTTGCAGATGTGCATCTACGCGCTCGTTCCAACATTGAAAGCATATATCGAGTCTAAACGTTTCTTATCCAACCAAAGCTTATTTTCCCTTTCAAAGTTTCCTAAAGGAAAGGGAAACTTCGGGATAAAGAGGAAAAAATAAGGACATCTGGTTACCGCTTTCGGAGCAAAATAAAAAGCCGTTCATTGCCCAACATTGTAGGCTACTGCTCACAGACATAGCAACTCATGATAAAAGGAGGCGCAACTCCGAAAAGCAAAGCTCTCTCAAATTCGTACACCCAGTCTTCCACCCTTACCTTAATAGTTCCGTCCATTTTGCGCAATTTTCAGCGAACCCCAACAATATTCCAAACATGACACGCTCCTGAATTAATTCCAGCCCCCGATATGTCGCAGAGAGAAAGAGACAGTTAACCGGATGGTTTTTTTTCTCTACATTTGGGAAGTGAAGTCACCGCTTTTGAGAAGGAAGCTATGTGTGTCACTGCAAGCCCTGCCTTCATTGCAGCTCCAAAAAGCAGGATACTTGTCCCAAAGAGATAAGCAGGGAAAACAATTGCGTGTTCCCCCCGCTGTTAATGTTTTTACTCTGAAATATTTACAGAATGGTTGCCAGCGTTATGCATATGTTGATGTAGGCTGCATTTGTGTCATTTTTTATACAAACGTCACAGACACTGGCGAATGAGTTTGTTTCAACAATTCCATCAATATACATGTATTATGTTAAATTCATTTGCCAATGAAAAAGTAATAATTTAAACTGGTATAGACTGTTATGTGATTCCATAATGTTTTATAATCTCCTCATTGCTTTTAATGCAATGCGTCCATTTTTTTTCTTGATTTTACTTTAGCCTAATTCATCCCCTGCTCTTTTAACATCTTATATTCGCGTTTCCACTGCGAGATGGAGATATAAAATAGAGTTTCACTTTCAAAGCAGACAGATGTTTTCCTCGAGAGTGCTGACGAAATGAACTGTAAATCAAACCAAGAGGAATACGAACTTGAACTACCTGTGGCAAGGGTTGATGCTCTTTGTTATAGCCTTCCCAGCCTCAGTGACGTTTTCCTGAAACACCATTAATAACATCCAAGCACGCAGCGCCCCAGATCAAGGTCCGCTCTACACGTGTGCGTCTGCTATCCAACACAGTAGGGAATTATGATGGATTGTAGGCTTATATTTCCAAATATTGCAAAGGGGAACCCCCTCTCTTAATATGTTTGGAGTTTAGTTCATGAATAAATGTGTGTGGTTTTCATTAATGTAATGATGAAGTATACCTACTCCCATTAGATGTTATTACATTGCTATTACATGTTATTACATTATCATAGGCTTCTATTATTATTATTATTATTATTAATTTATTATTAGGCCTAGGCTATAGTTGAACTACTTTCTTCCTTAGGTTACTGGAGCCATGGACAAACATCCCCTGTCCCCACCCCCAAACATTTTTCCTCTACCTTTGGAAATTGCCCTCATCAATTCAGACACAATTTCAGCGCAGATGCTAGACATGGAGCCAGCTCTGAACGTGACCAGACCAATAGGGCTCTGCCTGAGGGAGCGGCAAGGCCACAGAGCGGCCAAACCCAGCCTGCGCCGCTGCGACTGACAGACGGACCGGCCTGTCTGCTCTCGACTTGGGGGTCTGTTGCGGGAGAGGCCCCCTCGAGACCACCACATCTGGATCCTGCTTGGGGTCAAGGCTTCTCCTGCCTGAGGCCAGTTCAGCTTCGTGTAATTAAGGGAGACACCTTGTTTAACTATTTAGTGGCCGTACCTTTTTCTAATTCAACATTCCACTGTTTTGGTTTTGTATTGGATTTCGTTAATTTTCGTTCAAAATAAAAGTAGGGCGAATGATGTAATGGTATAATATTCATTATAGATTCCATCCATGTTAGACCCGTTTGCAATAGCAGAGGGCAATGGTAGGGCTTAACTTTTAGAAAATAATAGATGTTTATTATTTTAAGTAGCCTATTGACTAGTATGCCTAATAGTGAACGACTGTCATTTTATGGACCATATAAGTAGGCCTATTTCCAGAACGCTAACACAATCTTGTGTGATTTGTTGACACCTGAGGTTACTTGTGGAATAATGTGACCAAACTCTGAAATCACCTGGCAATATTGATTGAGTTGGTCATAGAGGCACAGTAACCGAGGCAAATCACTAAAAAAACTAAAGACTAAGTAAGAGCTAGGCTATCGCTAATCAAATTACTCACGCCATTACGCACGAAACATGTAGGTTTATGCTAAGAGAGAAAAGCTATCCCGGGACCCGCCAAGGCCATAATGAATACAGTGGTAACAAACATTTTCGGAGGCCAATAAACAGATGCAAGTTGGTTTATACAGCGAACCACAGAACATCTGGCTTGACGTTGGAACTTGACAGCCAGACATTTCTTACCACGAGCTGTGGGAAGCCATAGCTCCTCCATTGGACAATACAAGAAGTGGGTGGATACTACTTAGGTTAGTTTCAGTTTTTAAATTGTTGCCCTTTTGCTCATCGTGAATTTACAGCACTTTACAACTTCACTTGCTTACAAGTGCGCAAGAATAGCCTATATAGGCCTAAACATCTCCATAATGTAACCAAATGATCCAAGAGTAAATTATAACGGCGATGATTATGCCGGTATTATTATAGGTTTTCATCATCATTATTAGTCAAGATTATTAGCCTACTGAAAGAGGCCTTGGTTTATATTATTCGTGAACAAATATTAATTCATAAAAGACCAAACAAACTAACGTGAGGCCTACTAAAAACCACTTCTATAAATTAATTTATGTGACAAACCTTTTTGGCCTATTATTTGAACCACTAGGCCTACATAGCCATAGATATGGATAGGCCGTGTAAGACTGTTCATTAGACTTCAGAGTTCTGGTAAGCCCCTTCCCTCTCTCGGCAAAAAGAAAAAAACAAGTAAAATACTCTGCAGCATACAAGACCTAACTGTCTGGTCCCTTGCTCGGGGCCATAATTAATTTGAGATTTATTTTTATTGGAGAGCTCGAGTCTCGCCTGGCCTTAACCAAACAAAACAAATGCTAGACCATGGATTCGCTTGAATGAAGCAGCATATTTATTTAAAATGTGCCTTGAGGCGTGCCTGGTTCACATTCTAACCAATATCTTGCCCCGAAATGCAGAATAATTAAATGAAGGTTTCGATTAAAACGAGGGCACTGCGATATTCATTGACCTGACCTACTTTGTCTGAAATGTGGGTTGCTTAAGGAATCTTAACCAAAGAGTACTTTGCACAGGTTCTTGGATTGGTTTCCTAGTCATTGCCGTTTTGTCTTATTTAGGGAGCAGAAAGGGTCATTTCAAAACACATTCTCTCCTCAAACATTCCTTGCTGTTCAAGTCTCCCAAAACAAATCGGGGATTGTTCAGAGGCCTCAAGCAATGTGGCCAGTGAAAATTAAGTCTTTCTGCAGAGCGCTACAAACGTTATGACTGTATGAAAAGAGCCTTTATATGCAAAGGGAAATAAGTCGCCAAAACATAACAAGTCACTCTTGGAATATTTGGATTATAAAGATATTATGAATGGCTTGACTAAGCACAATTGTTCATTTTCATAAGCATACATGCTCCGCCTATATGCAATTGGTCTTCAACCAATGATCTATGAAAGATATGGCATCACATTTCCAATATTATTTTAAAACAGCCTGACTCACATAATAGCCTGCGGAAATGTTTATGTGTTATGATGAGCACTCAACAGGCAGAACAATGACAAGGCATATACACTCACACAACACATTCCCATAAAACATGACGACTGCACGTACACTGATAGTTTCCTAAAGTCAGATTATGGCATGTCCAAGATTGTGCAGTTTAATGTAGGATATAAGATTAACAATGGGAATGCATATGTCGTTTCAAACAAATCGTCCCAAGGCCTATACATTGTCCGCTTGCAAGAATTACACGCTGTACCATGTGATTCAATGCACAGAGTTTTAAACGTGAAAACCAGATGTCCACTATTTGCTTTGTTTACATTCTTTGAGACTGAGGCGGAGAGAGAACAAAAACTGCATGATGTCGAATATAATAATGCGCTATACCGGTCCCGCACTGAAGGCAAAGAGATTAAATCAATCTTGATGTCCAGACAGATTAACAGAATCACATTATACAGTAGACTACCATACAATGTTTGAATACAGGACTATTCTGCAGAACGGTTATAACATGATAACAACAATGGAATAGAGAGAGGCAATTGTGCCAAGATTTAATTGATATGATACCTATTGATACCTCTCATATTAGGCGTAGGGTAGGCATACCGATAGAGATTTTAAAAATGACAAGCAGATGCAAATTATTCGCAAAGTATCCTCATGAATATAAAATTAGGGACGACCCAGAACGTCCACCAAAATTACCTGCTCGAAGAGACGATGTTGTCTTACCTTGACGTAAGACGAAGTGTCAGGCACGGTCTGAAACATGTTCATAGAACCGAGAGGGCCGACAGTGTTCAACGGGCTCTGGGGAGAGTAGAGGAATATTAGCACAAAAAAAGGGAAAAACTGAAAAAGTGAAATATATTCTAAAATAACAATGCATTAAAAGAATAATAACAACACAAATAAATAGATTAGTCAAATATATTCATAATATGCTAATATTGTGCATAATAATACTTATAATAATGTGCATATTGATCATCAATTGTGGTTCAGTACATATGAAAATAATTCATTATGTAATGACAATGTAATGACAAATAAAGCCTATAGTGTGGTGAATAATACATGTTATGTCATGCCAATATGTCACGTCTAAATAGCTATGATAGCTATGTCTGATTGGTGGAAGAACGACTCCGCTTCCTATTGGTAAAAGAGCTACAGTGGGCTAGACGTAACACTGGAATAACAAACTTTCCTGCCCACTCGTTCAGTAATGCATTCGACCATCAACAACCTCTCTTCATAATGGACTAGCATCCACACAGCCAGCATTCAAGCTTCATTCATCAATTAACTCATACTTCTTTGACTCTTTTGTTAGTTCCTTTTTTATGTTAAATTAAATATGCAAACTTTTGTGCATTTTCAATGGCTGTGATCTCCTGAAAATATTCCCTTCAGACTAACAGTCCAGTTTTCTGCCCTCTGGATGTTATCAAATGAGTTTTGTTTAGATATTTTTTCAATTCGCCCTCATGTAAAATTATTTATTTATATAGACTTTTAGCCAAGACTCCAAGCCTCAGACCACATATTGTGGTTTCAATTAAATAAACAATTTGAAAACGTTTTACTTTCGGAAGCCTTTTGCTATTGTTCATGCTGTTGTGATATCAGGGTAAATTATTGAAAACATTTTCAGGCCTACTAAAAGCTAGAGAGAGATCTCAGGAGCGCGCACGAGCACCTTGCGGTTTTGTGAATTGCGTTCCATTCCGTGCAACCACTTCCACTGGAATAAGGAATAGGGTCAGATTTGGTTCATAGGCCCCACTAAGTTATTGGACACAGACTTGATTCATTCAGACATGTGACCGTCCTTGCCGTGTTGTTTCCTTCGTCACATATTTGGTGGCGCAATGATAATCTAACAACCAATCACATATTCTCATGCATGATACCACTGTTCATGATGGCCAGAACCACTACCATGGTTGACTGACTTTAACTTTCTCGATAGACAACTCATGTGGAGAAAGCAGGGCAGCAGAGCCCCAACCCCAACCCCCATCACGTTTCTCCCTAAAGCTTACCACATATTGAAACAATTTTCGCTTTAATAAGTGCAGTTTACAAAGTCTAGGGTGAAAGGGCAGCTCGAGGACGGTGTCTTTAGCGGTTCCCTCAGTGTGCAATTATCAAGAAGGCTGGCACATGCAGCATTTAACATTCCTAACATCAAGCAAATTACACTGAGACAAACACTGGTCTCCAGAACGAGTGGATAATGAAAACGAACTTTTTATTGTCAGTGCAAAGATTGCGGCCAAAGACTCATTCATTTCGACTCACATCCACTGACAGGAGACATTCACTGTCATTGTGAAAACGGGGAATACCGAAAGGTAAAGTAGAACTTGTCACTATAGGCCTACAATACATTGTGCAGGGCCCCCAAATCCACAGCGGCATTATGTTAAAAATAATCACATTTTCGAAATACGATGAAAACTAATGGACCACTACACATCCAGAATTCATGTTATAGCAATCTCTAAACAAATAAATAAATGTAAAACACACGGACTGACTAGTGTCTGATCATATATTTTATAGGCCCACAGTCACATATTTTATAGAATCCTTTCACGTTTGGCTGAAATGTTTTGGTTATTGAATTTCTGCCTCAGCACCGTCTACTGATACATTATCCAAGGGGCTTATGATCATGGCACGATTTATAATTGTAGCGGACCAATATGTTTCGTATTTTCAGCTCCTGTAGGCAAACGTTAGGCTCGCCTCATAAAGTTTCCCAAATGCATCCAATTTCTAAATGGTGAACGAGCATAGAATTCCGCATATGTAGCCAATTAGCCGAGTCGCGGCTCAGGAGGACTGTTGAATAACTGCAGTGACTTTCCTCTGAGACAGCCCGTGGACTGGAAGCCTCTAGTGTTACATTTTAAGCATATTACCTTGCACGAGAGCTTGCTGTTATCCATCATACATGAGAACGAACTGATTTCCCCTCATCTTTGCACTTTTTTCTAACCACAGTTTTCACTCATCAAGCAACCATGACAGCGAGTTATATTAGGACGAACTAAAACACATTTCGAAAACAAACATGACTTGTAAACGAAAAATAAACTAAATGTAATTTTTATCAGATGATAGCCTGCAAAACATTTGTTTAATCTAAATGGAAAGCAGACTGGCATTGAATCTTGATAAATTAGATAGTTTTATGAAAAGGCAGGCTACATTAATCCAGAATTAGTAACAAAACAGTGGAATTGATTTATGGTCACCAAACACACAGCATACACATAGGTTTGTGGCTGGTTAGAATAGCCTACGAGTCGCAATCTTACAAATGTAATTTCCCACTCACCTGTCGTTATGTTGTCAGTCGTCTATTATTTCAGTTTAATTATTCCCCAATTTAAATAATTTGTCCCGTCTATTCAAAGTCGTTACCATGGATGACAGTAAGTTATTTTGAGAAGGTGTATGGAGCGCAGGGTGTATGAATGGGAATGTTACTGTGATGAGAGCCGCCAGCCGGCAACCAATGGGAAGTGAGTGAAAAACCTCCCCTTGGGTTTAGTGTGAGAGGGAGCCGGAGTTGCAAGTCAAATGAACCATGAAATAAGGGAAATCTTATAGGAAATAGGAACAGCACCATAAAAAAGGCAAATAGTGAGAGGTACTTTTAAATTGGAAAAATAATAGGGCCTAATGTCCTTCCGCAGCCCTTTCGTGGGATATTGACGGCCACCAAGTGTTTTTAGGACAAAATAAATAGGCATTTCTACACACCTGTCCATGTAGGCTTTGTTTACGTTATGAATACAACAGGAAATCGAATGAACTTTTGTACAAAACTTAAACAAAATGCTTTATCAAAAGAAATATCATGTCAACCTTGAAACCACAAATGAGATCTTATTGATATCAACCATATGAAACAGTTTCTGTTGTTAAACATAATGTGTTATTTTCAAACACAGAAAGTGATAACATAATGTCTGATGGAATAAGTTATATTTCCCTTTACGTATTTATAACAGTACAGTCCGATTGAATTAAATGTAAAACCTTTTTAAAAAATCAAAATTTCTCTTATTTTAGTTTGAAATGTCTCCAACAATGCAGATATTCTTGTGATAATTCCCGCATGAATAATTGCAGCCATAGCAGGATCCGCGCTTCGTGGCCTCCTGACAGAGACACGTGTCTCCAGTGAGTTTGTTTTTCCTGTTCAGTTGACCCCACTCAGTTCAGTAACTTCATTTCCTACACAGTGCCCTTATCCTCCACCCAAGAGTCCCTCAAAGGATGTTGGGCAATTCACAGTGAGAAAAGTTGCCCAAGCATAGGATTTTACAGCCTCATTAAGGTCATCATTTAACGCAGGACAACCAAAGTGAAATTGAGAAGCTTTCAGTTATCTACATAAGTTTTGCACAAAACCTAACCCATGCATCAATACTCTGTAATGGATACATGTTGTAGCCTAGGCCTATGGGTCAAAGCTGGTAGATTATTTTATTACCATGGCTGGTGTGCACTGATGTGGTCAAGGTGTTCCTATTAAAAATAGCATCAGTTGCTACATGATTGTGCTTCTACAGAACAATGACCGGAAATTCTAACATCCGTTAACTGACAATGTTCTCAACTTCTCAATACTGTTTCCTTCTGTTCCATGACAGGCTACAGTCATATTCCAGTAGCCTTCTTTTAAGATACTCTGTTAAGCATCTGTTGATTTTGTAACAGATAACTGAAGTGTGGAACCATACAGGTGGGGGATCATTAAAAAACGAAGCCCACAAAACATACACATGACTTCAACATTGTAAAGTTGGTGACGCATACACATCCAAGAGCATCCTAGCAGGACACCAGGAAATGAAAACAGTGGACTGACTAGTCTACCTATAGGAGTTCCAGTTAAAATGGTGAGGAACTTTGACATTTTGAAATCTGCAATATAAGTCAACCTAATCACAGAAATGGGTAATGGCATTCATGACTGATGCTACTGTTATAGCGGGACAGTTTATAGCCAATATGGTAACTTTATTTTCCTTTTTAGAAGACCAATAGGTACCCTCTGATAGAGTGGATTTTTACATTCCCATCCAGAGGTTTTGTATCAGTTATTTACTCTCATCTTCAATTACTAATGCAGAAAGACATTTCAATGGTTAAAACATGGGTAAAGGATTTGGCTATTGATAAAGAGGCTATTGATTGAGAGAATGTCTGGAAGAATATATTTCACTTATCAAAGAACTCAAATCATCAATTAATTTGTTTTAAGCTCTGTCATAGGTCGTAATGGACACCACTGGTAAGATTTAATGCAAAACAGGCTCCAAACTCAAATTGTGACCTATCTTCCCTCAATACGACACTTGGCACATATAAACATATGATTTGAGATGGTCCTGAGGTTTATGAATTTTGGAGGAGAAGGTCATCTATTCTCTCTGATATGATTGATAAAATTGTAACCAAAGACAGTACAGTATGAACAAAGTCAGTACAGTATGAAGATAGGCTAAAACTGCTTCTCCAATAGAAATCCCAGGTCACACTTCTGGGCGATGTAAAGTTGGCTAGCTAAGCTCATGCATAGAAACACGTCGTCGGGTGTAACGGTCGTTTCGTGACTGACTGCGCATGGGCAGGCTGTCAAATCAGGCACTACTTCAAGATAAAGTTGTTTTTGTCACGTTCCTGACCTGTTTTCTGTTTAGTTTTGTGTGTTAGTTGGTCAGGACGTGAGTTTGGGTGGGCATTCTATGTTGTCTGTTTCTATGTTGGTTTAGGGTTGCCTGGTATGGCTCTCAATTGGAGGCAGGTGTTTGGCGTTCCTCTAATTGAGAGTCATATTTAGGTAGGCTGTTCCAAAGGTTTGTTTGTGGGTGGTTGTCTCCTGTGTCTGTGTCGATGTTTGCACCATTCGGGACTGTTTACGGTTTGTTCATTTCATGTAGTCTGTTCCTGTTCATTTCGTTCTTCACGTTGTATGTAAGTTCGTTGTTCAGGTCTGTCTACTTTCGTTTTGTTATTTTGTATCATTTTCAAGTATAGTTCGTTTTCGTGTTTGTTCGTTTTGTTTATTTAAAATAAAATTCATCATGTATTCACAACCCGCTGCGCCTTGGTTCGATCACTACTCCTCCTCTTCTTATGAAGAGAGAGAGGAACGCCGTTACAGAATCACCCACCATTCCAGAGCCAAGCAGCGGAGTAAACGGAGTAAGGGACAGGAAAAGAAGGAGGAATGGACTTGGGACGATATATTGGACGGAAAAGGTTGCTACACATGGGAGGAGATCCTGGCTGGTAGGGATCGCCTCCCATGGGAACAGCTGGAGGCACTGAGGAGAGCAGAGGCTACCGGAGAGAGGAACCGGAGTTATGAGGGAACGCGTCTGGCACGGAAGCCCAAAAAGCCCGTGAGTAACACCCAAAAATTTATTGGGGGGGGGCTAAGAGGTAGTGGGCCAAGGGCAGGTAGGAGACCTGCGCCCACTTCCCAGGCTTACCGTGGAGAGCGGGAGTACGGGCAGGCGCCGTGTTACGCAGTAGAGCGCACGGTGTCTCCTGTACGAGTGCATAGCCCAGTGCGGGTTATTCCACCTCCCCGCACTGGTAGGGCTAGATTGGGTATTGAGCCAGGTGTCATGAGGCCGGCTCAACGCGTCTGGTCTCCAGTGCGTCTCCTCGGGCCGGCATACATGGCACCTGCCTTACGCATGGTTTCCCCGGTTCGCCTACATAGCCCGGTGCGGGTTATTCCACCTCCCCGCACTGGTCGGGCAACCGGGAGCATTCAACCAGGTAAGGTTGGGCAGGCTCAATGCTCAAGAGAGCCAGTACGCCTGCACGGTCCGGTATTTCCGGCGCCACCTCCCCGCCCCAGCCTAGTACCTACAGTGCCTACACTACGCACTAGGCTACCAGTGCGTCTCCTGAGCCCTGTTCCTCCTCCACGCACTCTCCCTGTAGTGCGTGTATCCAGTTCGGTGCCTCCAGTTCCGGCACCACGCACTAAGCCTCCTGTGCGTCTCCAGAGCCCTGTACACACTGTTTCTTCTCCCCCTACTAATCCTGATGTGCTTGCCCTCAGCCCGGTGTCACCAGTGCCGGTACCACGCACCAGGTATAGAGTACGCTTTGAGAGTCCAGTGTGTCCTGTCCCTGCTCCCCGCACTAGTATGAAGGTGCGTGTCCTTAGCCCGGTGCCTCCAGTTCCGGCACCACGCACCAGGTCTACAGTGCGCCTTATCCGGCCAGAGCCATCCGTCTCACCAGCGCCATCTGAGCCATCCGTCTCACCAGCGCCATCTGAGCCATCCGTCTCACCAGCGCCATCTGAGCCATCCGTCTCACCAGCGCCATCTGAGCCATCCGTCTCACCAGCGCCGTCTGAGCCATCCGTCTCCCCAGCGCCGTCTGAGCCATCCGTCTGCAATGAGCCTGCAAAGCCGCCCGTCTGCCATGAGCCTGCAAAGCCGCCCGTCTGCCATGAGCCTACAGAGCCGCCCGCCAGACAGGAGCCGCTAGAGCCGCCCGCCAGACAGGAGCCGCTAGAGCCGCCCGCCAGACAGGAGCCGCTAGAGCCGCCCGCCAGACAGGATCCGCCAGAGCCGCCAACCAGACAGGATCCGCCAGAGCCGCCAACCAGACAGGATCTGCCAGAGCCGCCAACCAGACAGGATCTGCCAGAGCCGCCAACCAGACAGGATCTGCCAGAGCCGCCAACCAGACAGGATCTGCCAGAGCCGCCAGCCAGACAGGATCTGCCAGAGCCGTCAGCCTGCCATGAGCGTCGAGAGCCGTCAGCCAGCCATGAGCGTCGAGAGCCGTCAGCCAGCCATGAGCGTCGAGAGCCGTCAGCCAGCCATGAGCGTCGAGAGCCGTCAGCCAGCCATGAGCGTCGAGAGCCGTCAGCCAGCCATGAGCGTCGAGAGCCGTCAGCGAGCCATGAGCGGCCAGAGCCGTCAGAGAGCCATGAGCGGCCAGAGCCGTCAGAGAGCCATGAGCGGCCAGAGCCGTCAGCCAGCCATGAGCGGCCAGAGCCGTCAGCCAGCCATGAGCGTCCAGAGCCGTCAGCCAGCCATGAGCGTCCAGAGCCGTCAGCCTGCCATGAGCGTCCAGAGCCGTCAGCCTGCCATGAGCGTCCAGAGCCGTCAGCCTGCCATGAGCGTCCAGAGCCGTCAGCCTGCCATGAGCGTCCAGAGCCGTCAGCCTGCCATGAGCGTCCAGAGCCGTCAGTCAGCCATGAGCTGTCCCTCAGCCAGAAGCGGCTAGTAATTCAGAACTGCCCCTCAGTCCAGAGCTGTCTCTCTGTCCGGAGCTGCCCTTCAGTCCGGAGTTGCCCCTCTATCCTGAGCTACCTCTTTATCCTGAGCTACCTCTCTCTCCTAAGCTATCCCTCTGTCCTGAGCTATCCCTATGTCCTGAGCTACCTTGTCCCAGAGCTGTCCTTGATTCTGGTGTTGCCCCTAAATTTAGGTGGGGTTATTTGGAGGGTGGTCATTGTGGGGAGGATACGGAAGCGGGGATTGATTATGGTGGGGTGGGAACCACGCCCGGAGCCTAAGCCACCACCGTGGTCAGATGCCCACCCAGACCCTCCCCTGGACTTTTTGGTGATGCGTTCGGAGTACGCATCTTGAGGGGGGGGGTTATGTCACGTTCCTGACCTGTTTTCTGTTTAGTTTTGTGTGTTAGTTGGTCAGGACGTGAGTTTGGGTGGGCATTCTATGTTGTCTGTTTCTATGTTGGTTTAGGGTTGCCTGGTATGGCTCTCAATTGGAGGCAGGTGTTTGGCGTTCCTCTAATTGAGAGTCATATTTAGGTAGGCTGTTCACAAGGTTTGTTTGTGGGTGGTTGTCTCCTGTGTCTGTGTCGATGTTTGCACCATACGGGACTGTTTACGGTTTGTTCATTTAATGTAGTCTGTTCCTGTTCATTTCGTTCTTCACGTTGTATGTAAGTTCGTTGTTCAGGTCTGTCTACTTTCGTTTTGTTATTTTGTATCATTTTCAAGTATAGTTCGTTTTCGTGTTTGTTCGTTTTGTTTATTTAAAATAAAATTCATCATGTATTCACAACCTGCTGCGCCTTGGTTCGATCACTACTCCTCCTCTTCTTATGAAGAGAGAGAGGAACGCCGTTACAGTTTTTGACTAAAATGAAAACGTGTCAGTTTGTCTTTTTCACGAGGTTGGAGTAATAACATGCTCAACTACTTAAGACACTGGCTCGAATCTAGCTTCTGCCTTTAGATAGAGAGAAAATCTACAACTAAGATTTTTTTTTCACTTCTCTCATTGACTTCTCAAACCCCAAACCCAGGCCTGGTCTGTTTGGTCTGTTTCACAAGCGTTCCCCAAAATCTCGCAATGTTGCACCTCTGGGATTAGAAACCCTTGAACAAATTCCTCTGTTACTTTAAAGGACAATTCAAACATTTTCAACTTCATATTCATCATGTCCAGCACCACCCTAACATCAACATATGTGAAAATTGTGCGTTTCTATGTTTTGTAGTAAAAAAGATAGACACCTTGTAGAGTCCATGGCCCGAAGAATTGAGCCTGCAACTCAATATTAGGAAGGTGTTTCTAATGTTTGTTATACTCAGTGTATGTTGATGTTGGGGTGGTGCTGGAGATGTAGTTTCAGGTATGTACTGTATCTGAATGAGAAACAATGGAAAGTTTGCCTGGCTGGGTTGATTGCAGTCAAAAGACCTGTTGTTCAGCGCTGGTTGCCACCACATGACCTTCATATAAGGAAATGGTTTGTAAACTTTCAGGACGTGGTTATGTTGGAGTTATCCACTGCCCGTGTGCATAAAGCCAAAATACTACTCTGGAAACGTGGAAAGTTTCTGCTTCAGAAATCTCTGAATTCCTTGAGATGGTGCAAGTGTGGGATAAAATTGCTTTCTTGATGTTGTTATACTGGTCATAAATCTTACTGTGTGTACTTTTTATTTAATTGTAGTGTTGGTTTGTTATTTTGTTAAATACATTTTCTTCTGTGTGTGTTTTCTATATTAAACTCAGCAAAAAAAGAAACGTCCTCTCACTGTCAACTGAGTTTATTTTCAGCAAACTTAACATGTGTGAATATTTGTATGAACATAAGATTCAAACAACTGAGACATAAACTGAACAAGTTCCACAGACATGTGACTAACAGAAATGGAATAATGTGTCCCTGAACAAAGGGGGGGGGGGGGGGGTCAAAATCAGAAGTAACAGTCAGTATCTGTTGTGGCCACCAGCTGCATTAAGTACTGCAGTGCATCTCCTCCTCATGGACTGCACCAGATTTGCCAGTTCTTGCTGTGAGATGTTACCCCACTCTTCCACCAAAGCATCTGCAAGTTCCCGGACATTTCTGGGGGGAATGGCCCTAGCCCTTACCCTCCGATCCAACAGGTCCCAGACCTCTCAATGGGATTGAGATCCGGGCTATTCGCTGGCCATGGCAGAACACTGACATTCCTGTCTTGCAGGAAATCACACACAGAACGAGCAGTATGGCTGGTGGCATTGTCATGCAGAAGGGTCATGTTAGGATGAGCCTGCTGGAAGGGTACCACATGAGGGAGGAGGATGTCTTCCCCGTAACGCACAGAGTTGAGATTGCCTGCAATGACAACAAGCTCAGTCCGATGATGCTGTGACACACCGCCCCAATCCATGACGGACCCTCCACTTCCAAATCGATCCCGCTCCAGAGCACAGGCCTCGGTGTAACGCTCATTCCTTCGACAATAAACACGAATCCGACCCTCACCCCTGGTGAGACAAATCCGCGATTCATCAGTGAAGAGCACTTTTTGACAATCCTGTCTGATCCAGCGACGGTGGGTTTGTGCCCATAGGCAACGTAGTTGCCGGTGATGTCTGGTGAGGACCTGCCTTACAACAGGCCTATAAGCCCTCAGTCCAGCCTTTCTCAATCTATTACGGACAGTCTGAGCACTGATGGAGGGATTGTGTGTTCCTGGTGTAATTCGAGCAGTTGTTGTTGCCATCCTGTACCTGTACCTGTCCCGCAGGTGTGATGTTCGGATGTACCAATCTTGTGCAGGTGTTGTTACACGTGGTCTGCCACTGTGAGGACAATCAGCTGTCCGTTCTGTCTCCCTATAGCGCTGTCTTAGGTGTCTCACAGTACGGACATTGCAATTTATTGCCCTGGCCACATCTGCAGGCCTCATGCCTCCTTGCAGCATGCCTAAAGCACGTTCATGCAGATGAGCAGGGACCCTGGGCATCTTTCTTATGGTGTTTTTCAGAGTCAGTAGAAAGGCCTCTTTAGTGTTCTAATTTTTCATAACTGTGACCTGAATTGCCTACTGTCTGTAAGCTGTTAGTGTCTTAACGACCGTTCCACAGGTGCATGTTCATTAATTGTTTATGGTTCATTGAACAAGCATGCAAAACAGTGTTTAAACCCTTTACAATGAAGATCATTAAGTTATTTGGATTTTTACGAAATATCTTTGAAAGACAGGGTCCTGAAGAAGGGACGTTTATTTTTTTGCTGAGTTCATGTGTTGACCGAGGTTGGGGATGTGGTGGGGCCGTAAGGGGTATGTTTGGGATGGGGTTGTGAAAGAAGGGGGAACATTTGGATTGTTTTGGATTGATTGCATTGCCTATGTGACACAGTAAAAGCAATGGTTCTCAAAAAAGAAGACATATAGGTATGCTCATCTGATTCTGAATCAGAGAGATGCCATCCAATCTGCCTTCCAATCTAACGTCAGAAAAAAAAAAAAAAAAAAACTCACAGGTACCATTGATTAGATTTTCACTTGTAAGCTAGTTTTGGTGTTACAGCTACATGATCTGCATATTTGTAATTGTTACCGTAGCTAGACTTTAGCTTTCTCTTTGTATCTCTTGGCTCTAGCCATTCTCTCTGTCTTGCTCTATAAAAAACATGTATGCATTCAGGTCTGTGCCACATCTCCATTCCACTGGCAGGCCCTCTGACTGGTGTTAACATCATGGGCTGTTCCAGAGTTCGACACCCTCTCCTGGGATTCCACCAAAACAGTTGTATTTAGGACTTTGTGGCAGCAACGTCGTACAGACATCTCTGATTACATCGACTGGAGTAAATGAAGCCCCTTACTGACTCTGAACTGTAATTCGTTATTTATTTAGTTGGAGGAGCTACCAGGAGAGATGATCTGGATATTGAGATAGAAACAGGGCTGCAATGGGAGCTAACTCCTCAGGGGCAGAGAAAATTGAAGCGTGGCACCAGGCACGGCAAGGCAGGGCGGAATTTGACATCTTTTCACGCTAGCCCCCGTCAAGCCCAGATGCAGTGTAGTTAAACCCAAAGACCCAAACTTTAAAACCGTGACTTCTGGGGAAGAGAGTTCTGGTACTAGGAGGGGGGTAAGGAGGGAGTGGGTGGAGGGGGGCCTATAGACTATGAGTAGTTAAGACTATAACGCCTATATAAGTCTCATCAATCCTCTTTTCATAAAAGACTGTTACAGATGAATGTCTAGAAGAACAATGCTCCAGATTCATGGTATGTAATATAAATTCATAGACGACGAGAGGAAACTGCCCCCATCAATCCCACCCTGTGTAATCAGAGACACGCTCGCGTGTGTCATAATAATTTGCAGGGGAAGTATTAAATTAAAGCACTGCAGTCCTTTCCTGAGGCAAACATTTCTGAAGGTAATGGCATCCCTGATGTGTTGCCACTCATCACGCTCTGAGAGTATCAATAATACACCCTCTTTGACCTCATGGAGAAATGAGAAGTCCTTTATATGAAGGCCTCGCTGGCTGCTGCCCAGAGGGTTATCTTTCAGACAGCACTTTGGGAGAGGACCTATGATGCTTTGGTGTCGAGAACAAAATACATGCTCTCATTATACACAATATGTTCTGGTGTGCTTTTAATGAAAATCACTGAAAGGGTGTGTGTGTGTGTGGTGATTACATGCCTTACCATTGTCTCACCACACCTTAAACGTGTATCCCACTTGTAATCAAATAGTACTTACCCTGTGTGTTTATGTTTCTCTGTGTGAGTATAAAAGTGTAAAGAAGGCTGCCATTCTTCCTTACTGCACATGGGAACCAAGGTGCTGTTCACTTTACACACTTACTCAAAATAGTAAAACACAAGGGGATTCATCCTTGTAAAAACTACATGGGAATGGAATAAAGCCTTCAAAAATGCCTATACTCCATGAAAAAAAAGAGGGAGCGAGCAGTAGAGAGTAGTGCCATTTAGAAAGCCTAAATCATCCCTGGACTATAAATCTACTGACCGCTCATCATTCAACAGCATTTAAAAAGCCCTTAAAGAAAAACACAGAATGAAATGAATATGCTGTCACCTCTAATTTTGATCTAGCTGCTTTGCTCCATAAGACTTGTGTTGTTCCCTGGAAGGCGGCTGAAGGCAGTAGGGCTCTCAGGTTTACCGTGCCATACATTCTCAGGCATTTACTTTGAGGCCCCTGTCCCCCCCAGACATGTCTGACAGCCTGAACTCTCTCGATGTGGGCTGTTCACCAGACTACAAAAATCATTCATCTGTGCCTTCAGACAGTCAAATCTGGATCTAATAAAGGAACCCACTATTGATCCCCTTCTTTTAGGAGTCATTCAACCTCAGACCACTAGAGGGCTCTCTGGCCCAAGCTAGAGCAACTTAGCTAGCTCTGTGTCTTAAACATCTTACAAGGCATGTTGAAGAGAAGATTTATATATATGAACAATATGTTTAGTTTCATTGGCAGATCTGCAGGAGACTTGATAATACATTATTATTTCCTTAGCTACTAAGCCTATATCCTTTCACTTATTATACCTCAAAACACAGACACGTCTTCTGTTTGAGAAATCACAATGTAGCGATTGACATATTCTTTAGAGATGTATTCTACAACAAAAACAAGTCAAGTGCTGAAATGAGGTATCTTAATCAACTTCAACATAACTCACTGTATTTGATCTCTCTCTCTCTGTGCCTCTCTCTCTCTCTCTCTGTGCCTCTCTCTCTCTCTCTCTGTGCCTCTCTCTCTCTCTCTGTGCCTCTCTCTGTGCCTCTCTGTGCCTCTCTCTCTGTGCCTCTCTCTCTCTCTCTGTGCCTCTCTCTGTGCCTCTCTCTCTCTCTCTGTGCCTCTCTCTGTGCCTCTCTCTCTCTCTCTCTCTCTCTCTCTCTCTCTCTCTCTCTCTCTCTCTCTCTCTCTCTCTCTCTCTCTCTCTCTCTCTCTCTCTCTCTCTCTCTCTCTCTCTCTCTCTCTCTCTCTCTCTCTCTCAGCACAAAAAAAAAGTGTGAACGGGGAAACAGTGCAGTTTACGGTGCAGTTTACTGATGCCAAGCCAGACAAGAGGGCCGGGCATTGTTTTTCCAAAACGCTGGAGTGAAATGAAAATCAGCCGCAACAACAACACACATCCTTCCAGAGGACAGGGCTCAAAAACTTCAAAGAGGAGAGAGAGAGAAATGCAAATTCCATCTAGACATCGTTGCCTTAGAGCACACAAAAACTTCACCTCCCTCAGCCAAAACATCAGCACCACAGGTAACTTCCACAAAGCTGTGAACGATCTGAGAGACAAGGCAAGAAGGCCTTCTAAACATAAAAAGGAACATAAAATTTGACATCCCAATTAAGATCTGGCTAAAATTACTTAAATCAGTTATAGAACCCATTGCCCTTTATGGTTGTGAGGTCTGGGGTCCACTCACCAACCAGGAATTATAGGAATGATCAACATCCAACTAAAAGGGAAGCGATTCCAAAACCTTCCATAACAAAGCAATCACATAGGGAGAGACAGACCTAGAGTAGAGTCCTTTCAGCAAGATGGTCCTAGGGCTCTGATCACAAACATACCTCACAGAGCCCCAGGACAGCAACACAATTAGACCCAACCAAATCATGAGACAACACAAAGATAGTTATTTGACACACTGGAAAGACCCAACCAAAGAATAGAGCAAACTGGAATGCTAAATGGCCCTGAACAGAGAATACACCGTAGCAGAATACCTGACCACTGTGATTGACCCAAGTGGGCTCATGGGTGGAATATTTTTTATATATTTTTTGTTTGCCTGAAAATCCAGTGCTTCTATGTCAAACAGTTTTGTTATATTTCAATCTTCTATAATGTATATAAAGTATAATATTGGGATGCAAACTCAAAATTGACCCTGATTTAGCCCACTTCAGTAAAAGGTTCAACCAAAAAACAAAGCAAACTGGAATGATATTTTATCCTAAACAGAGAGTACACAGTGGCAGAATACCTGATAACTGTGACCCAAAATTAAGGAAAGCTTTGACTATGTACAGACTCAGTGAGTATTGCCTTGCTATTGAGAGAGGCCACCGTAGGCAGGCCAGACTCTCAAGAGAAGAAAGCTATGTGCCCACTGTCCACAAAATATTGTGGAAACCGAGCTACAATTCCTAACCTCCTGCCAAATGTATGACCATATTAGAGACACATATTTCCCTCAAATTACACAGACCCACACCCATCAACTGCCATATCCATTAGGCGAAGTACCACAGTGTGCCATCACAGCAGCAAGATTTGTGACCTGTTACCACAAGAAAAGGGCAACCATTGAAGAACAAACACCATTGTAAAAAAAAACTCATATTTATGTAGACTTGTTTTCCCTTTTGTACTTCAACTATTTGCACATTGTTAGAACACTGTACATAGCCATAATATAAGATTTGAAATGTCTATTCCTTTGATACTTTTAAGCGTGTTGTTTGCTGTTTATTTCACTTTTGTTTATTATCTATTTCACTTGTTTTGGCAATGTAAACATGTGTTTCCAATGGAAATAAATCCCTTTTGAATTGAATTGAGAGTGAGAGAGAGAGGTTGTGTTTGTGTGCAATTGTAAGGGCAGTGCCCCAAACGCCTGGGCAAAACCACTGCATTCCTGCATGCCTCTTAAAGAGACAGTGTCACTGTCATCATATGTGTATCTGTTGAATAAAGTGTTAACATATGGTGCTGTTCTCTGGGTCTGACTGCAGGATACGTTGAAGCCAGTAGGTGGCCATACTAGTTATTATAATGGGCTTTGTGTAAGTAAAGACAATGTATTCAGCACAGTGCTTGATTACATATCCACTTCAGTCATTTGGTGTAAATTGTTTTTGGGAAAGATAAATAGACTCCAATTTAGAAAATGCCTGAATCAAAGTCATTATCTCAGCTTGAGCAGGTCTTATGAAAAACACGTTTATTCATATGTAATCTGCCACTTGAAACCGACCTGCACTTTACCATGCTACTGAGAGAACTGGCTGGGAAATGGCTGTAGTGTGGTGTTCCACTGATAGAGGGCACAGTTGAGCTTTGGAACAGACTGAGAACCTCATGTAAGTCTATTCACCATCAGTAAGCTAGTAACCAGAGGACCATTAAAAGGAATACAGAAATTGACTGCAATGAATTGGAACAAACATCAAACTTGTTCAACACGCACCAACTTCCAAAACATTTAGACATTGAATAATTTAGGCAAACTGACAACTGATATGATTGACAGCAGAGAATAATCAAATTTTACTGGATCTGTTCAAATACCAATAGGAAAGACATTGGGTTAGAGTTGAGGACCAAACATGTCCAGAGATCAGAGTTCTGTCACAGGTGTTCTTGACAGTCAGTGTTATGACATACTGTTGGGAAATGGGGAACTGAATATACATGCAGTTGCGAATATAGCATTTAGAAGACTAGGCAAGACTCGACAAGGCAATTACCTACAAAATACAAGTAACTGCCAAAACAATGGAAACACTTGAGTAAATGAGGGAAACAAAGTATATTGAAAGCAGGTACTCCCCCACAGGTGTGGTTCTGGATTTAATTAGGCAATTAACATCCCATCAAATCAAATTTTACATGTCACATGCGCCGAATACAGCTTGAGCAGGTCTTATGAAAAACACGTTTATATAACACTTTATAACACTTTGTAATGTAATGCTTTTATTTAGGTAATTCCATTGATCATATAACGTAGAGAGCTCTTTCGGTGGAGGTGTCTCTTAGGTGGGACATCTTACCATGAAATGCTTACTTACAAGCCCTTAACCAACAATGCAGTTCAAGAAATAGAGTAAGGAAAATATTTACTAAATAAAATCAAGTAAAAAATGAAATCAAAAGTAACACAATAAAATAACAAGGCTATGTACAGGGGGTACCAGCACAGAGTCAATGTGCAGGGTTTAGATTAGTCGAGGTAATTTGTACATGTAGGTAGGGGTAAAGTGACTATGCACAGATAATACACAGTGAGTAGCAGCAGTGAAAAAACAAAGGAGAGGAGGGGGGGGGGGGGGTCAACGTAAATAGTCTAGGTGGCCATTTGATGAATTGTTCAGCAGCCTTATGGCTTGGGGGTAGAAAATGTTAAGGAGCCTTTTGGACCTAGACTTGGCGCTACGTTACCCCTTGCTGTGCGGTAGCAGAGAGAACAGTCTGACTTGGGTAACTGGAGTCATTGACAATTCTTTGGGCCTTCCTCTGACACTGCTTGGTATATACAGTAGGTCCTGGATGGCAGGAAGCCTGGCCCCAGTGATGTACTGGGCTGTACGCACTACCCTCTGTAGCGCCTTATGGTCGGATGCCGAGCAGTTGCAATACAAGGTGGTGATGCAACCGGTCAGGATGCTCTCGATGGTGCAGCTGGAGAAATTTTTGAACATCTGGCGACCCATGCCAAATCTTTACAGTCTCCTGAGGGGGAAAAGGCATTGTCGTGCGCACTTCACAACTTTCTTGGTATGTTTGGACCATGATAGTTTGTTGGTGATGTGGACTCCAAAGAACTTGAAACTCTCCACCGCTCCACTACAGCCCTGTCTGTTATGCTGGTGAATGAGGACCCAAAAGCGACTTAATAGAAACAGAGTCTTTATTCCAGTCTTAACAAAACACGATACTCCTGGATATTATCTTAGGTAAATCCAAAACAGGAAAACTGAAATCCTCTCGTCAGTAGAGAGGAACGACTGGAGACGCGACCACAGACTGCAGGTCGCTTCGGGAAGGCACCGGCCGTAGCTGACATAGACACCTGCTCACACGCAGCATCTGAAGAAGGCAAAAACACGACAGGGCGGAACAAGGACACAGAACAGCAAACATCAAACAAGGATCCGACAAGGACAGAAGCGGAAAACAGAGGGAGAAATAGGGACTCTAATCAGAGGGCAAAATAGGGGACAGGTGTGAAAGAGTAAATGAGGTAGTTAGGAGAATGAGGAACAGCTGGGAGCAGGAACGGAACGATAGAGAGAGAGAGCGAGAGAGGGAGAGAGAGGGATAGAAAGAGGAAAAGAACCTAATAAGACCAGCAGAGGGAAACGAATAGAAGGGAAGCACAGGGACAAGACATGATAATCAATGACAAAACATGACAGTACCCCCCCACTCACCGAGCGCCTCCTGGCGCACTCGAGGAGGAACCCTGGCGGCAACGGAGGAAATCATCAATCAACGAACGGTCCAGCACGTCCCGAGATGGAACCCAACTCCTCTCCTCAGGACCGTAACCCTCCCAATCCACTAAGTACTGGTGACCACGTCCCCGAGAACGCATGTCCATGATCTTCCGTACCTTGTAAATAGGTGCGCCCTCGACAAGGACGGGGGGGGGGGGAGGGAAGACGAACGGGGGCGCGAAGAAAAGGCTTGACACAGGAGACATGGAAGACAGGGTGGACGCGACGAAGATGTCGCGGAAGAAGCAGTCGCACAGCGACAGGATTGACGACCTGAGAGACACGGAACGGACCAATGAACCGCGGAGTCAACTTGCGAGAAGCTGTCGTAAGGGGAAGGTTACGAGTGGAAAGCCACACTCTCTGACCGCGACAATACCTAGGACTCTTAATCCTACGTTTATTGGCGGCTCTCACAGTCTGCGCCCTGTAACGGCAAAGTGCAGACCTGACCCTCCTCCAGGTGCGCTCACAACGTTGGACAAAAGCCTGAGCGGAGGGAACGCTGGACTCGGCGAGCTGGGACGAGAACAGAGGAGGCTGGTACCCAAGACTACTCTGAAACGGAGATAGCCCGGTAGCAGACGAAGGAAGCGAGTTGTGAGCGTATTCTGCCCAGGGGAGCTGTTCTGCCCAAGACGCAGGGTTTCGAAAAGAAAGGCTGCGTAATATGCGACCAATCGACTGATTGGCCCTTTCTGCTTGACCGTTAGACTGGGGATGAAACCCGGAAGAGAGACTGACGGAAGCACCAATCAAACGACAGAACTCCCTCCAAAACTGTGACGGGAATTGCGGGCCTCTGTCTGAAACGGCGTCTAACGGGAGGCCATGAATTCTGAACACATTCTCAATGATGATTCGTGCCGTCTCCTTAGCGGAAGGAAGCTTAGCGAGGGGAATGAAATGTGCCGCCTTAGAGAACCTATCGACAACCGTAAGAATCACAGTCTTCCCCGCAGACGAAGGCAGACCGGTAATAAAGTCTAAGGCGATGTGAGACCATGGTCGAGAAGGAATGGGAAGCGGTCTGAGACGACCGGCAGGAGGAGAGTTACCTGACTTAGTCTGCGCGCAGTCCGAACAAGCAGCCACGAAACGGCGCGTGTCACGCTCCTGAGTAGGCCACCAAAACCGCTGGCGAATAGAAGCAAGCGTACCCCGAACGCCGGGGTGGCCAGCTAACTTGGCAGAGTGAGCCCACTGAAGAACAGCCAGACGAGTAGAGACAGGAACGAACAGAAGGTTACTAGGACAAGCGCGCGGCGACGCAGTGTGAGTGAGTGCTTGCTTTACCTGTCTCTCAATTCCCCAGACAGTCAACCCGACAACACGCCCTTCAGGGAGAATCCCCTCGGGGTCGGTAGAAGCCACAGAAGAACAAAAGAGACGGGAGAAGGCATCAGGCTTGGTGTTCTTATTTCCCGGGCGATAAGAAATCACGAACTCGAAACGAGCGAAAAACAACGCCCAACGAGCTTGACGTGCATTAAGTCGTTTGGCAGAACGGATGTACTCAATGTTCTTATGGTCAGTCCAAACGACAAAAGGGACGGTCGCCCCCTCCAACCACTGTCGCCATTCGCCTATGGCTAAGCGGATGGCGAGCAGTTCGCGGTTACCCACATCATAGTTGCGTTCCGATGGCGACAGGCGATGAGAAAAATAAGCGCAAGGATGGACCTTATCGTCAGAATGGAAGCGCTGGGACAGAATGGCTCCCACGCCCACCTCTGAAGCGTCAACCTCGACAATGAATTGTTTAGTGACGTCAGGAGTAACAAGGATAGGAGCGGATGTAAAACGCTTCTTGAGGAGATCAAAAGCTCCCTGGGCGGAACCGGACCACTTAAAGCACGTCTTGACAGAAGTCAGAGCTGTGAGAGGGGCAGCCACTTGACCGAAATTACGAATGAAACGCCGATAGAAATTAGCGAAACCGAGAAAGCGCTGCAACTCGACACGTGACTTAGGAACGGGCCAATCGCTGACAGCCTGGACCTTAGCGGGATCCATCTGAATGCCTTCAGCGGAAATAACAGAACCGAGAAATGTGACAGAGGAGACATGAAAGGCGCACTTCTCAGCCTTCACGTAGAGACAATTCTCTAAAAGGCGCTGGAGTACACGTCGAACGTGCTGAACATGAATCTCGAGTGACGGTGAAAAAAATCAGGATATCGTCAAGGTAAACGAAAACAAAGATGTTCAGCATGTCTCTCAGTACATCATTAACTAATGCCTGAAAGACAGCTGGAGCATTAGCGAGACCGAACGGCAGAACCCGGTATTCAAAATGCCCTAACGGAGTGTTAAACGCCGTTTTCCACTCGTCCCCCTCTCTGATGCGCACGAGATGGTAAGCGTTACGAAGGTCCAACTTAGTAAAGAACCTGGCTCCCTGCAGAATCTCGAAGGCTGACGACATAAGGGGAAGCGGATAACGATTCTTAACCGTTATGTCATTCAGCCCTCGATAATCCACGCAGGGGCGCAGAGTACCGTCCTTCTTCTTAACAAAAAAAAACCCCGCTCCGGCGGGAGAGGAAGAAGGCACCACGGTACCGGCGTCGAGAGAAACAGACAGATAATCCTCGAGAGCCTTACGTTCGGGAGCCGACAGAGAGTATAGTCTACCCCGAGGGGGAGTGGTCCCCGGAAGGAGATCAATACAACAATCATACGACCGGTGAGGAGGAAGAGAGTTGGCTCTGGACCGACTGAAGACCGTGCGCAGATCATGATATTCCTCCGGCACTCCTGTCAAATCACCAGGTTCCTCCTGAGAAGAGGGGACAGAAGAAACAGGAGGGATAGCAGACATTAAACACTTCACATGACAAGAAACGTTCCAGGATAGGATAGAATTACTAGACCAATTAATAGAAGGATTATGACATACTAGCCAGGGATGACCCAAAACAACAGGTGTAAAAGGTGAACGAAAAATCAAAAAGGAAATGGTCTCACTGTGGTTACCAGATACTGTGAGGGTTAAAGGTAGTGTCTCACATCTGATACTGGGGAGAAGACTACCATCTAAGGCGAACATGGGCGTGGGCTTCCCTAACTGTCTGAGAGGAATGTCATGTTTCCGAGCCCATGCTTCGTCCATAAAACAACCCTCAGCCCCAGAGTCTATCAAGGCACTGCAGGAAGCAGCCGAACCGGTCCAGCGTAGATGGACCGACAAGGTAGTACAGGATCTTGATGGAGAGACCTGAGTAGTAGCGCTCACCAGTAGCCCTCCGCTTACTGATGAGCTCTGGCTTTTACTGGACATGACATGACAAAATGTCCAGCAGAACCGCAATAGAGGCAAAGGCGGTTGGTGATTCTCCGTTCCCTCTCCTTAGTCGAGATGCGAATACCTCCCAGCTGCATGGGCTCAGTCTCTGAGCCGGTGGGAGGAGATGGTTGAGATGCGGAGAGGGGGAACACCGTTAACGCGAGCTCTCTTCCACGAGCTCGGTGACGAAGATCTACCCGTCGTTCTATGCGGATGGCGAGTGCAATCAAAGAGTCCACGCTGGAAGGAACCTCCCGGGAGAGAATCTCATCCTTAACCTCAGCGTGGAGTCCCTCCAGAAAACGAGCGAGCAACGCCGGCTCGTTCCAGTCACTGGAGGCAGCAAGAGTGCGAAACTCTATAGAGTAATCCGTTATGGATCGATCACCTTGACATAGGGAAGCCAGGGCCCTGGAAGCCTCCTTCCCAAAAACTGAACGATCAAAAACCTGTATCATCTCCTCTTTAAAGTTCTGATAATCGTTAGAACACTCAGCCCTTGCCTCCCAGATAGCTGTGCCCCACTCCCGAGCCCGACCAGTAAGGAGTGATATGACGTAAGCGATCCGAGCTCTCTCTCTTGAGTATGTGTTGGGCTGGAGAGAGAACACAATATCACACTGGGTGAGAAAGGAGCGACACTCAGTGGGCTGCCCAGAGTAACATGGTGGGTTATTAACCCTAGGTTCCGGAGACTCGGAAGACCAGGAAGTAGCTGGTGGCACGAGACGAAGACTCTGAAACTGTCCTCAGAGGTCGGAGACCTGAGCGGCCAGGGTCTCAACGGCATGACGAGCAGCAGACAATTCCTGCTCGTGTCTGCCGAGCATTGCTCCCAGGAACTCGACGGCAGTGTTGCGAGAATCCGTAGTCGCTGGGTCCATTCTCGGTCGGATCCTTCTGTTATGCTGGTGAATGAGGACCCAAAAGCGACTTAATAGAAACAGAGTCTTTATTCCAGTCTTAACAAAACACGATACTCCTGGATATTATCTTAGGTAAATCCAAAACAGGAAAACTGAAATCCTCTCGTCAGTAGAGAGGAACGACTGGAGACGCGACCACAGACTGCAGGTCGCTTCGGGAAGGCACCGGCCGTAGCTGACATAGACACCTGCTCACACGCAGCATCTGAAGAAGGCAAAAACACGACAGGGCGGAACAAGGACACAGAACAGCAAACATCAAACAAGGATCCGACAAGGACAGAAGCGGAAAACAGAGGGAGAAATAGGGACTCTAATCAGAGGGCAAAATAGGGGACAGGTGTGAAAGAGTAAATGAGGTAGTTAGGAGAATGAGGAACAGCTGGGAGCAGGAACGGAACGATAGAGAGAGAGAGCGAGAGAGGGAGAGAGAGGGATAGAAAGAGGAAAAGAACCTAATAAGACCAGCAGAGGGAAACGAATAGAAGGGAAGCACAGGGACAAGACATGATAATCAATGACAAAACATGACACTGTCAATGTGAATGGGGGTGTGTTTGGCCCTCCTTTTCCTGTAGTCCACGATCATCTCCTTTGTCTTGCTCACGTTGAGGGAGAGGTTGTTGTCCTGGCACCACAGTGCCAGGTCTCTGACCTCCTATCTATAGGCTGTCTCATCGTTGTCGGTGATCAGGCCTACCACCGTTGTGTCATCAGCAAACTTAATGATGGTGTTGGAGTCGTGCTTTGCCACACAGTCGTGGGTGAACAGGGAGTACAGGAGTGGACTAAACATGCACCCCTGAGGGGCCCCCATGTTGAGGATCAGCGTGGCAGGTGTGTTGTTGCCTACCCTTACCACCTGGGGGTGGCCCATCAGGAAGTCCAGGATACAGTTGCAGAGGGAGGTGTTTAGTCCTAGGGTCCTTAGCTTAATGATAAGCTTTGTGGGCACTATGTTGTTGAACGCTGAGCTCTAGTCAATGAACAGAATTCTCACATAGGTGTTTCTTTTGTCCAGGTGGGAAAGGGCAGTGTGGAGTGCGATTGAGATGGTCCGCGCATGCTCTGAGTTCAAATCCTGGTAATCCGTCTGGCCCCGCGGCCTTGTGAATGTTGACTTATTTAAAGGTCTTGCTCACATCGGCTACGGCGAGAGTGATCACACACAGTCGTCCAGAACAGCTATTGCTCTCGTGCATGATTCAGTGTTGCTTGCTTCAAAGCCAGCATAAAAGGCATTTAGCCTGTCTCGTAGGCTCATGTCAATGGGCAGCTCACGGCTGAGTTTCCCTTTGTAGTCCGTAATAGTTTGCAAGTCCTGCCACATCCAACGAGTGTCATAGCCGGTGTAGTAGGATTCAATCTTAGACCTGTAATGACGCTTTGCTTGTTTGATGGTTCATCGGAGGGTATAGCAGAATTTCTTATAAGCGTCCGGATCAGTGTCCCGCTCCTTGAAAGCGGTAGCTCTAGCCTTTAGCTCGATGCAGATGTTGCCTGTAATCCACGGCTTCTGGTTGGGATATGTATGTACGGTCACTGTGGGGACGACGTCGTGGATGTACTTATTGATGAAGCCGGTGACTGTGGTGGTATACTCCTCAATGCCAATGCCATATTCCAGTTTGGGCAAGCAAAACAGTCCTGTAGCATCCGCGTCATCTGACCACATCCGTATTGAGCGAGTCACTGGTATTTCCTGACTTAGTTTTTTCCTGTAAGCAAGAGTCAGGAGGATAGAATTATGGTCAGATTTGGATGGCGAGGGAGAGCTTTGTATGCGTCTCTGTGCGTGGAGTGAAGGTGGCCTAGTTTTTTCCCCTTCTAGTTGCACATTTGACATGCTGATAGAAGTTTGCCTGCATTAAAGTCCCTGGCGATTAGGAGCACCGCTTCTGGTTGAGCATTTTCTTGTTTGCTTATGGCCTTATACAGCTGGTTGAGTGCAGTCTTTATGCCAGCATCGGTTTGTGGTGGTAAATAGACGGCTAAGAATAATATAGAAGAAAACTCTCTTGGTAGATAGTGTGGTCTCCAGCTTATCATGAAGTACTCTACCTCAGGCGAGCAATACCTTGAGACTTCCTTAATATTCGGCATCGCTCACCAGCTGTTATTGACAAATAGACAAACACCACCACCCCTCATCTTCCTGGACATAGCTGTTCTGTCCTGCTGATGCACGGAAAACCCAGCCAACTGCATATTATGTATGTCATCGTACAGCCACAACTCGGTGAAACATAAGAAATTACAGTTTTTAATGTCCCGTTGGTAGGATAGTGTCCAACGGAGCTAATCCAGTTTATTCTCCAGCTATTGCACATTGGCCAATAGAACTGCTGGTAGAGGCAGACAAATTCTAACAATGCGCCCCGATCTTCGCCCTGTGAACCGCCGTCTTTTCTTCACACGAATGAAGGGGATTTAGGCCTGGTCTCAAAAAAAGTATATCCATTGCGTTAAAGAAAAAATGTAAGAAAAAATCTTCGTCCAGTTCCAGGTGAATAATCATTTCATAATTTTTTTTCATAATTTCACCTTTATTTAAAGTTCTCATTTACAACTGCGAGCTGGCCAAGATAAAGCAAACCAGTGCGACAAAAACAACACAGAGTTACACATGGAATAAACAAATGTACAGTCAATAACACAATAGAATAATCTATATACAGTGTGTGCAAATGTAAGATTAGGGAGGTAAGGCAATAAATCGGCCATAGTGGCGAAATAATTACAATTTAGCAATTAAACACTGGAGTGATAGATGTGCAGATGATGATGTACAAGTAGAGAATACTGGGGTGCAAAAGAGCAAAAATAAATAACAATATGGGGATGAGGTAGTTTGGTGGGCTATTTACAGATGGCCTGTGTACGGGTGCAGTGATCGATAAGCTGCTCTGACAGCTAATGCTTAAAGTTAGTGAGGGAGATATAAGGCTCCAGCTTCAGTGATTTTTGCAATTCGTTCCAGTCATTGGCAGCAGAGAACTGGAAGGAAAGGAGGCCAAAAGAGGATTTGGCTTTGGGGATGACCAGTGAAATATACCTGCTGGAGCGCATGCTACAGGTGGGTGTTGCTATGGTGACCAGTGAGCTGAGATAAGGTGGGGATTTACCTAGCAAAGACTTATAGATGACCTATATGAAGCGACAAATATGAAGCGAGGGCCAGCCAACGAGAGCATACAGGTCGCAGTGGTGGGTAGCATATGGGGCTTTGGTGGCAAAACGGATGGCACTGTGATAGACTACATCCAATTTGCTGAGTAGAGTGTTGGAGGCTATTTTGTAAATGACATCACCGAAGTCAAGGATCGGTAGGATAGTCAGTTTTACGAGGGTATGTTTGGCAGCATGAGTGAAGGATGCTTTGTTGTGAAATAGGAAGCTGATTCTAGATTTAATTTTGGATTGGAGATGCTTAATGTGAGTCTGGAAGGAGAGTTTACAGTCTAACCAGACACCTAGGTTTTGTAGTTGTCCACATATTCTAAGTCAGAACCGTCCAGAGTAGTGATGCTAGTCGGGCGGGCGGGCGGGTGCGGGCAGCGATCGGTTGAAGAGCATGTATTTCGTTTTACTATTATTTAAGAGCAGTTGGAGGCCACGGAAGGAGTGTTGTATGGCATTGAAGCTCGTCTGGAGGTTTGTTAACACAGTGTCCAAAGAAGGGCCAGAAGTATACAGAATGGTGTTGTCTGCGTAGAGGTGGATCAGAGAATCACCAGCAGCAAGAGTGACATCATTGATATATACAGAGAAAAGAGTCGGCCAGAGAATTTAACCCTTTGGCATCCCCATAGAGACTGCCAGAGGCCCGGACAACAGGCCCTCCAATTTGACACACTGAACTCTATCTGAGAAGTAGTTGGTGAACCAGACGAGGCAGTCATTTGAGAAACCAAAGCTGTTGAGTCTGCCGATAAGAATGTGGTGATTGACAGAATCGAAAGACTTGGCCAGGTCGATGAAGACGGCTTTTATCGATGGCGGTTATGATATCGTTTAGGACCTTGAGCGTGGCTGAGGTGCACCCATGACCAGCTCGGAAACCAGATTGCATAGCGGAGAAGGTACGGTGGGATTCAAAATGGTCGGTGATCTGTTTGTTAACTTGGCTTTCGAAGATTTTAGAAAGGCCGGGCAGGATAGATATAAGTCTGTAACAGTTTGGGTCTAGAGTGTCTCCTCCTTTGAAGAGGGGGATGACCGCGGAAGCTTTCCAATCTTTAGGGATCTCAGACGATACGAAAGAGGTTGAACAGGCTAGTAGTAGGGGTTGCAACAATTGCGGCGGATAATTTTAGAAAGAGAGGGTCCAGATTGTCTAGCCCAGCTGATTTGTAGAGGTCCAGATTTTGCAGCTCTTTCAGAACATCAGCTATCTGGATTTGTGTGAAGGAGAAGAGGGTGGGCTTGGGCAAGTTGCTGCGGGGGGTGCAGAGCTGTTGGCCGGGGTAGGGGTAGCAAGGTGGAAAGCATGGCCAGCCGTAGAAAAATGCTTTTTGAAATCTCGATTATCGTGGATTTATCGGTTGTGACAGTGTTTCCTAGCCTCAGTGCAGTGGGCAGCTGGGAGGAGGTGCTCTTATTCTCCATGGACTTTACAGTGTCCAAAAACTTTTTGGAATTTGTGGTACAGGATGAACATTTCTGTTTGAAAGAGCTAGCCTTTGCTTTCCTAACTGACTGTGTGTATTGGTTCCTAAGTTACCTGAAAAGTTGCATATCGTGGGGGCTATTTGATGCTAATGCAGTACGCCACAGGATGTTTTTGTGCTGGTCAAGGGCAATCAAGTCTGGAGTGAACCAAGGGCTATATCTGTTCTTAGTTCTGTTCTGATACTCGGTCATAAGAGACGGTAGCAGCAACATTTTGTACAAAATAAGTTACAAACTTACAAAAACACACACAAAACAGCACAGGCGGTTTGGAGCCCGTAAAACAGCAGCCATCCCCCCCGGCACCATTATCCACAATCATGCTTAGGATCATGTATAAAAATGCTGGGCAGGCCATTATTTTGGCTACCATGGCTATGCCCCTATAGGATGACAATACCCCCATCAACATGGAAAGAATGGTCACAGAATGGTTTGATGAGCATGAAAACGATGCCGTGGCCGTCTCAGTCACCAGATCTAAACCCAAATGAACAATTATGGGAGATTCTGGAGTGCCGCCTGAGACAACATTTTCCACCACCATCAACAAAACACCAAATTATGGAATTTCTTGTGGAAGAATGGTGTCGCATCCCTCCGATAGAGTTCCAGACACTTGTAGAATCTATACCAAGGTGCATTGAAGCTTTTTTGGCTTGTGGTGGCCCAAAGCCCTATTAAGACACTTTCTGTTGGTGTTTCCTTTATTTTGGCAGTTACCTGTATGTTCACAAACACAAAACAGTAAACATATAGAAAAAAGTGGTTCGCTGACAGTAACTGGTGGGCCCCCCTGGCCACCACAGATGGTTCTGGTGGTAAGGGGGAGCAGGCGGAATGATTAAACACAGACACAGAACAACCACGATGCCAGGACAACAACCTCTCCTTCAAAGTGATCAAGACAAAGGAGATGATCGTGGACTACAGGAAAAGGAGGGCCGAGCACGCTCCTATTCTCATCGACAGGGCTGTAGTGGAGAAGGTTGAGAGCTTCAAGATCCTTGGTGTTCACATCACCATCAAACTATCATGGTCCAAACACACCAAGACAGTCATGAAGAGGGCACGACAACACTTATTCCCCTCAGGAGACTGAAAAGATTTGTCATGGGTGCTCAGATCCTCAAAAAGTTCTACAGCTGCACCATCGAGAGCATCTTGACTGGTTGCATCACCGCCTGGTATTGCAACTGCTCAGCCTCTGACCGCAAGGCGCTACAGAGGGTAAAACGTACGGTCCAGTACATCACTGGGGCCAAGCGTCCTGCCATCCAGGACCTCTATACCAGGCGGTATCAGAGGAAGGCCCAAAATATTGCCAAAGACTCCAGCCACCCTAGTCATAGACTGTTCTCTCTGTTACCGCACGACAAGCGGTACCGGAGCGCCAAGTCTAGGTCCAAAAGGCATCTTAACAGCTTCTACCTCCATTCCATAAGACTGCTGAACAGCTAATCAAATGGCTACCCGGACAATATTCATTGACCCCCCCCTCTTTTTTTATGCTGCTGCTACTCACTGTTTATTATCTACGCATAATAGTTACTTTACCCCTACCTACATGTACATATTACCTAAATTACCTCGACTATCCTGTACCCCCGCACATTGACTCGGTACCGGTACCCCCTGTATATAGCCTCTATTGTTATTTTATTGTTGCTCTTTTATTTGTTTTACTTTAGTTTATTTAGTAAATAACTCTTATTTTTCTTAACTGCATTGTTGGTTAAGGGCTTGTAAGTAAGCACTTCACGGTAAGGTTTACACCTGTTGTATTCAGCACATGTGACAAATAACATTTGATTTGATTTGTCACCTAAAACCCTCACAAACGTTTACAGATGCACAATTGAGAGCATCCTGTCGGGCTGTATCACCGCCTGGTACGGCAACTGCACCGCCCACAACTGCAGGGCCCTCCAGAGGGTGGTGCGGTCTGCACAACGCATCACCAGGGGCAAACTACCTGCCCTCCAGGACACCTAAAGCACCCGATGCCACAGGAAGGCCAAAAAGATCATCAAGGACAACAACCACCCGAGCCACTGCCTGTTCACCTCGCTTCCATCCAGAAGGCGAGGTCAGTACAGGTGCATCAAAGCTGGGACCGAGAGACTGAAAAATAGCTTCTATCTCAAGGCCATCAGCCATCACCAACACAGAGAGGCTGCTACCTACATACAGACTTGAAATCATTGCACACTTTAATATATGGATCACTACTGACTTTAATAATGCCACTTTAATAATGTTTACATATCTTGCATTACTCATCTCATATGTATATACTGTATTTTATACCATCTATTGCATCTTGTCTATGCCACTCTGTCATTGCTCATCCATATATTTATATATTGTTATTCCATTCCTTTACTTAGATTGTGTGTATTAGGTAGTTGTTGTGGAATTATTAGATTACTTGTTAGATATTGCTGCACTGTCGGAACTAGAAGCACAAGCATTTCTCTACACTCGCAACACCATCTGCTAACCATGTGTATGTGACCAATAACATTTGATTTGATTTGAACCCTCTGAGTCTTCACAATCAGCATCAGGGCAGGAGAGAGAGAGAGAGTAATGGCCTATGCCTAAACCACACAAAAACAACACTAGACACTATGGAAGACAACGTTTTTACTATCTCATCCTGGAATATACAAGGTCTGAGGTCATCTGCCTTTGGTTGCCCTCTAGGTTACAGAGAGCTGGTAGTTCCATCCACCAATCTACCAGGTGTTACACAGGGAGGAGACTCAGAGGGTATGCTAATTTGGTAAAGATCAGACGTAACCCTCTCCATTAAATTAATCAAAACAGGAAAATTTTACGTTTGGCAAGAAATGAAAAAGGAAATAATCTCAACAGAGAAATGTTTTATTCACTGTGCTACCTACATCATTCCACTAGAATACCCATACTTTAATGAAGAAAGCTTCTCCATCCTAGACGGGGAGTTCAACCATTTCCAGGCCTGGTGACCTAAACGCCAGAACTGGACAAGAGCCTGACACCCTCAGCACACAGGGGGACAAGCACTTACCTGGAGGTGACAGCATTACCTCCCAAATATGCCCCCCTTGACACAACTACAACAAAACAAGCAACAAAAATGGGTCACAACTCTGGCAGCTCTGTCAGTACATAGTCAATGGTAGGCTTATAGGGGACTCTTACGGTCAGTACACCTACGGTTCATCCCGTGGCAGTAGTACTGTAGATTACTTTATCACTGACCTCAACCCAGAGTCTCTCAGAGCGTTCACAGTCAGCCAACTAACACCCCTATCAGACCACAGTAAAATCACAATCTACTTGAACAGATCAAATCTCCACCATGATGTATCGAAGCCAAACAAACTGTATGTTATTAAAACATGAGCAGTGTAGACAACCTACCAAAAAACAATTGGCCAACAAATCCAATCGATCCTAGACATCTTCCTGGACAAAATATTTCCCTGCAATATTGAAGGTGTAAATTTATCAGTAGGATGCCAGAACAGTATATTTTACCTATCAGCTAACATTCTAATTAAAAATATTATAGCAGAAAACCTAACAAAACTAACAATTAGAAATGGTTTGATGGAGAATGCAAAAACCTAAGAAAGAAATTCCGAAAACAATCCAACCAGAAACACAGAGACCCAGAAAAACAGAACCTACACCTTCACTATGGGGAAACGCTAAAACAGTACAAAAATACACTAAGAGAAAAGAAGGAACAGCATGTCAGAAAACAGCTCAATGTGATTGAAGAATCCATAGAATCAAATCACTTCTGGGAAAATTGGAACACACTAAACAAACAACAAGAAGAGCTATCTATCCAAAATGGAGATGTATGTGTCACGCCCTGACCTTAGAGATCCTTATTATTCTCTATGTTTGGTTAGGTCAGGGTGTGACTCGGGTGGGTAATTCTATGTTTTCTATTTATTTGTGTTTGGCCGAGTGTGATTCCCAATCAGAGGCAGCTGTCTATCGTTGCCTTTGATTGGGGATCATATATTAAGTTGTCATTTTCCGTTTGGGTTTTGTGGGATCTTGTTTTCTGTTTCGTGTCTGTACCTGACAGAACTGTGCGCTTTGGTTTTCACTTTGGTTATTTTGTTGAGTGTTTTTTGAAAATAAATATAATGAACACTTTCCACGCTGCGCTTTGGTCCACTCTTCCTTCCACCAACGAGAGCCGTTACAGTATTGTTACGGGTGTCGTCCTCCTCTTCCTCGGAAGAGGAGAGGAGAGAAGGATCGGTGGACCAATACGCAGCGAGGTAATTAGACATAAATGATATTTATTGAAACACGAAGACGAAATACGAAAACACTTGGAAATTACAAAATAACAAACACGACGTAGACAGACCTGAACATGGAACTTACATAACTACACGCAGAACTCACGAACAGGAACAGACTACATCAAACGAACGAACAGCCAAGACAGTCCCGTGTGGTGCACATACACAGACACGAAAGACACAGGAGACAATCACCCACAAACAAACATTGAGAACAACCTACCTTAATATGACTCTCAATCAGAGGAAATGCCAAACACCTGCCTCTAATTGAGAGCCATACCAGGCAACCCTTTAACCCAACATAGAAACACAACACATAGAAATGCCCACCCCGCTCACGCCCTGACCAATAAACACATACAAAACAAGAGAAAACAGGTCAGGAACGTGACATAACCCCCCCCTTAAGGTGCGAACGCCGGGCGCACCAGCACAAAGTCTAGGGGAGGGTCTGGGTGGGCATCTGACCACGGTGGTGGCTCAGGCTCCGGACGCTGTCCCCACACCACCATAGTCACTCCCCGCTTCTGTATCCCCCTCCCAATGACCACCCTCCAACTAAAACCACCTAAATGAAGGGGCAGCACCGGGATAAGGGGCAGCACCGGGATAAGGGCCAGCACCGGGATAAGGGGCAGCTCCGGGATAAGGGGCGGCAGCTCCGGGCTGAGGGACTCTGGCAGGTCCTGGCTGGACGGACTCTGGCAGGTCCTGGCTGGACGGACTCTGGCAGGTCCTGGCTGGACGGACTCTGGCAGGTCCTGGCTGGACGGACTCTGGCAGGTCCTGGCTGGACGGACTCTGGCAGGTCCTGGCTGGACGGACTCTGGCAGGTCCTGGCTGGACGGACTCTGGCAGGTCCTGGCTGGACGGACTCTGGCAGGTCCTGGCTGGACGGCTCTGGCAGGTCCTGGCTGGACGGCTCTGGCAGGTCCTGGCTGGACGGCTCTGGCAGGTCCTGGCTGGACGGCTCTGGCTGGTCCTGGCTGGACGGCTCTGGCAGGTCCTGGCTGGACGGCTCTGGCAGGTCCTGGCTGGACGGCTCTGGCAGGTCCTGGCTGGACGGCTCTGGCTGGTCCTGGCTGGACGGCTCTGGCTGGTCCTGGCTGGACGACGGCTCAGTCCAGACGAGCAGTTCATGCGGCGTTGGGCAGACTGGCAGTTCAGGCGCCGCTGGGCAGACGGGCAGTTCAGGCGCCGCTGGGCAGACGGGCAGTTCAGGCGCCGCTGGGCAGACGGGCAGTTCAGGCGCCGCTGGGCAGACGGGCACACCTGTAGGGAGGAGACGGAGAGACAGCCTGGTGCGTGGTATAGGCACTGGCTGCGCTGGAGAGGAGGAAAGCTCTGACAGCGCTGGACAGGTGGGAGCAGCTGGAGAGAGAACCCGGAGAGACAGCCTGGTGCGGGGGGCTGCCACCGGTGGACTGGTACTTGGAGGTGGCACCGGGTATACCGGACCGTGAAGGAGGACACGTGCTCTTGAGCACCAAGCCTCCCCAACCTTACCAGGTTGAATGGTCCCCGTAGCCCTGCCAGTGCGGCGAGGTGGAATAACCCGCACTGGGCTATGCAGGCGAACCGGGGACACCACCTGTAAGGCTGGTGCCATGTACGCCGGCCCGAGGAGACGTACTGGAGGCCAGATACGTTGGGCCGGCTTCATGACATCCGGCTCGATGCCCAACCTAGCCCTCCCAGTGCGGCAAGGTGGAATAGCCCGCACTGGGCTAAGCACGCGTACTGGGGACACCGTGCGCTTTACCGCATAACACGGTGTCTGACCAGTACGACGCCCTCTCACTCCACGGTAAGCACGGGGAGTTGGCTCAGGTATCCTACCCGGCTTTGCCACTCCCCTCGTGTGTGCCCCCCCCCCAATAATTTTTTTGGGTCTGACTCTCGGGCTCCCAACCGCGTCGCCGCGCTGCCTCCTCATACCAGCGCCTCTCTGCCTTCGCTGCCTCCAGCTCCGCCTTGGGACGGCGATATTCCCCTGGCTGAGTCCAGGGTCCTTTGCCGTCCAGGATCTCCTCCCAAGTCCAGGAGTCCTGGGATTTCTGCTGCAGCTGTCGCTGTGCTCCTCCCCGCTGCTTGATCCTTTGTTGGTGGGTGATTCTGTTACGGGTGTCGTCCTCCTCTTCCTCGGAAGAGGAGAGGAGAGAAGGATCGGTGGACCAATACGCAGCGAGGTAATTAGACATAAATTATATTTATTGAAACACGAAGACGAAATACGAAAACACTTGGAAATTACAAAATAACAAACACGACGTAGACAGACCTGAACATGGAACTTACATAACTACACGCAGAACTCACGAACAGGAACAGACTACATCAAACGAACGAACAGCCAAGACAGTCCCGTGTGGTGCACATACACAGACACGAAAGACACAGGAGACAATCACCCACAAACAAACATTGAGAACAACCTACCTTAATATGACTCTCAATCAGAGGAAATGCCAAACACCTGCCTCTAATTGAGAGCCATACCAGGCAACCCTTTAACCCAACATAGAAACACAACACATAGAAATGCCCACCCCGCTCACGCCCTGACCAATAAACACATACAAAACAAGAGAAAACAGGTCAGGAACGTGACAAGTATGGATAAATCTCTTCTCCAACCTTTTCAGCCATATAACAAAGAACAAAAAGAAAACACATATACATGATCATTTGCAAAACTTAAAATCAGCTATTAAAGAATACCAGAACCCACTGGATTCTCCAGTTACATTGGATGAGCTACTGGACAAAATACAAATTTTCCAACCCAAAAGGGCCTGTGGTTTGATGGTATACTAAACGAAATGATAAAATATTCAGACCACAAATTCAAATGGGCATTTCTTAAACTCTTCAACATTATCCTCAGCTCTGGCATCTTCCCCAATATTTGGAACCAAGGTCTGATCATCGCAATCCACAAAAGTAGAGAAAAAGTAAACGCCAATAATTACTGTGGAATCTGCGTCAACAGTAACCTCGGGAAAAATGCTCTGCACTATCATCAACAGCAGACTCAAACATTTCCACTTGGCTTTTTACCAAAATATTGTATGACAGACCAGGTATACACCCTGCCTACCCTAATTGACAAACACACAAAACAAAACAAAAGCAAAGTCTTCACATGCTTTGCTGATTCCAAAAAAGCTTTTGACTCAATTTGGCATCAGGGTCTGCTAAACAAATTGATGTAAGTGGTGTTGGTGGGAAAACATACGATATTATATAATCAATGTACAAAAACAACATGTGTGCAGTTAAAATTGTCAATAAACACACAGATTTCTTTCCTCAGAGCTGTAGGGTGAGACAGGGATGCAGCTTGTGCCCCACCCTCTTCAACATATACAGTATATTAATAAATTGGCAAGGGCATGGACCAGCCTGCAGCACCACGCCTCGCCCTACTAGACTCTGAAGTCAAATGTTTACTGTTTGCAGATGATCTGATCATTTTGTGGGCGCCAGGTAGCCTAATGTTTAAGAGCATTGGGACAGTAACCGAAACGTCTCTGGTTCTAAATTCCCGAGCTGGCAAGGCGGAAAAATCGGCCATTCTGCCCTTGAGCAAGGCAGTTAACCTCAAACAACTGCTCCCCGGGTGCCGATGATGTTGATTAAGGCAGCCCCCCACACCTCTCTGATTCATAAATGCAGAAGACACATTTCGGTTGAATGCATTCAGTCTCCCTTTCTGTCCCCAACCAAGGAGGGCCACAGCAGCTCACACATTCTGCCAGACTTGGACCCTGACGGTAAATCTCAGTGCGACAAAAATAATGTTGGTACAAAAAAGGTCCAGTTGGAAGGACAACTGTGTTGTTATGTGTTAATAACATTTAGACTACGTTACCCAGCAGGCTATGCGGATGGTTAAAGAATGCCTTGCATGGCTAAACATGGCGTTTTCTAGCTGAAGTATATGTTCATTAAAAGTAGTTAAACCTACGCCCTGGTTTGTCATTATATAAGGAACAAACATAACAACAACAACTACATTTTTTATCGAGACACTACTGCCCTAGAGCACACAAACAACTATACCTACCTTGGCCTAAACATCAACAGCACTGGTAACTTCCACAAGGCTGTGAACGATCTGAGAGACAAGGCAAGAAGGACTTTCTATGCCATTAAAAATAACATAAAACTCGACATCCCAATTATGATCTGGCAAAAAATAAAACCCATTATAAAACCCATTGCTCTCTATGGTTATGAGATCTGGGGTCCAATCACCAACCAAGAAATCACAAAATGGGACAAACACCCAATTGAGACCGCATGAAGAATTCTGCAAAAACATTATTATTGTACAACGTAAAACCCCAAACAATGCATGCAGAGAAGAATTAGGAGTGTACCCACTAATTTAAAAAAATCCAGAAAATCCAGAAAAGCAATGCACACACATTCCACCACAACGCCCTCACCTACAGAGATGAACCTAGAAAAAGAATCCCATCAGCCAGCTTGTTCTGGGGCTCTGTTCACAAACAGAAACAGACCTCACAGAGCCCCAGGACAGCAACACAATTAGACCCAACAAAATGTTGAGAAAACAAAAAGATCACTATTTGACACACTGGAAAGAACCAACCAAAAAACAGAGCAAACTGGAATGCTATCTGGCCCTGAACAGAGAGTACACAGTAGCAGAATACCTGACCACTGTGATTGACCCAAAATTATGAAAATCCTTGATTACATACAGACTCAGTGAGCATAACCTTGCTATTGAGTGAGGCTGCCGTAGGCAGACGTGGCTCTCAAAAGAAGAAATGCTCACAAAATGAGGTGGAAACTGAGCTGAACTTCCTTACCTCCTGACAAAGTTATGACCATATTAGAGACACATATTTCTCACAGATCACACAGACTCACAGATTTGAAAACAAATCAAATATTGATAAACTCCCATATCTATTAGGTAAAATAACACAATGTGCAATCACAGCAGCAAGATTTGTGACCCGTTGCCATGAAAACAGGGCTACCACAAACAACACTGTAAATACAACCAATATTAATCTGTTTACTTATCTTCCCTTACTATTAATACTTCAACTATTTGCAAGATGTCAAAACACTGTACATAGCTGATAATATAACATTTGAAATGTCGTTATCCTTTTGAAACCTTTATGAGTGCAATACTGTACATTTGATTAATGTTGTTTTGTGTTTCTTCTCACTTTTAGTTATTGTTTATTTCACTTGCTTTGGCAATGTAAACATGTTTCCCATGCCAAAAAAGCCTCTTTGAACTGAATTGAGAGAAAGAGAGACAAAGAGAGAGAGAGAGAGAGAGAGAGAGAGAGAGGGGGTGGGGGCTAAGTAAAGAGAGGGGTGGAGGGAGAGAGAATGTGAGGGGAGGTAGGGAAGGATGGAAAGAAGAATGGGGGAAGACAGAGAGCATCCCGTTTCCTCACAGAGAGAATCATGGCACAGGATGGACTATACATCCTTAAAACATCAACTCTGGGCTAAAAATATCTCCGGCGCTGCACAGTAAGGGGGCGGGGTGGAAATGGGGTGGGGGTTAGGGGGGCATGGGAAGGGGAGCCAAGTGGGATAGTCAGGAGGAAAGCTAGTGAGAAACACTTCTCCGGAGGACGGTTATGTTGGGATAAGACTGAGTGTGAGTGAAAAGGGGCGAGATGGAGAGGGGATGGGATGGCGAGGTATTATTTAAGCAGTTGTAATCTAACCCCCTGGCTGTATCTATCTACCTCCACAGAACAGAACGAGGACTCAAATGAACTATCCTGTCATTAATTATAGGCTCTGGCTCTATAAACACTTCTCTCAGCCTGACCTGGTGGAGGGAGGGAGGGAGTGGAGGGAAGGGAAGAGGGAACCATGGGTTAGTGGCTTCTGCTGTTCTCAGGGTGAGCATTAGCAGGCCTCCATCGTTGTAGCAGCTGGAGTACCTATAGTATTGTGGGGGGTTGTAGAGCTAAGTTTACATCCCTTCAGATATGTTAATGAAACCAAGGCCTGGTAAGAATAAGGGAGCATATGAGTGAGGGGTGGCAGGAGCGATGTCTTTCCCAGGGCAGACTGGAAGAAAGCATAGGCTCTGGACTGGACACTACCCAGACCCTGGTGAAAATCACTGACAAGCAGCAACATCTTCCCTCTCATCGCCCTGCCGTTGATAAGCCTCACTGCACCTTCACAGATCACAGCATAGATGAGCTGAGTGAGCCTGGCAGATCTACTTGTGTCACTTATGTTGCTATCAGCGCTAACACAATGGGACTAGGATGGAGTTACTGATTGTCCAAAACACACCGAAGAGAGAGTCACAAGGGAGGCTGTTTAACACTATCTCCCCCTTTACAAAGCAGGCAAGCCACTCCAGCTGACCCCTCTCTCTCCAGCTTCACATTGTGCTGCTCTCTTACCCTCCTCTCTAGCCCTCTTCTCTCTTTACCAGCTTTCTCTCACGTCTCTAATGACAGTATGTGTTTCACAAGCATTCAGAAAACCCCTCTTCTAATTACATGACAAGCATCTCGTTCTAGGCGGCTAATGAAGAGGAATAGTTAGTGGCGGTGCTGGGACCGGAGCCCAGGCTGGACAGAGGAGGGGAGGGGGCTGCGTGGGTGTTCGTTTTGGAGCCAGCAGCTTATCAAGGGCACGCTGGACTCAGCATCTTGTTCTTCCTCCTCTTTACTCCTTTTCCCCTCTCTCCCCTTCTTTCATCTTTATTTTCTGCTTCTTGAGCTAAAACTAAGTTAAAGGCAGTCAGTTAACTCTGAAATGTTTTACCACACTGTTGTATTTCAGAAGAGACATATGGAGGGGATGATTTCAATCACTGTGTTGCAACTTGCAGTTAGTTGGTACATTAGCTGATCTTGAATTACAATTCTGAGAAATAACATTCCATTGGGTCAAAATCAAACTCTGTATACGTGCCACAACCTTCAAAAATGCATTTGCATTGCTCTTCTACCAAAGTTTTCAAGGGGCTTTAAAAATACTTTTACTTTCTGTCCCCTTTACTCAAGAGGTGAAGTGGGATGCATTTGTTTTAATAGTACTGTGACAGTGTCATGACCCCGTAGATATTTCAAGACAACAACTTGTGAGCTGAGATGAGCAACAGTCAAATGCAGGGGGAAATGCTCTTTAGATTGAACTCAACAACACAGTCCCTGACTGAGAGAGAGAGAGAGAGAGAGAGAGAGAGAGAGAGAGAGAGAGAGAGAGAGAGAGAGAGAGAGAGAGAGAGAGAGAGAGAGAGAGAGAGAGAGAGAGAGAGAGAGAGAGAGAGAGAGAGAGAGAGAGAGAGAGACAGAGAGAGAGAGAGACACACAGAGACAGAGAGAGAGACACACAGAGAGACACATAGAGAGAGAGACACACAGAGAGACACATAGAGAGAGAGAGAGACACACATAGAGAGAGAGACACACATAGAGAGAGAGAGACACACACACATAGAGAGAGAGAGAGATAGACACACATAGAGCGAGAGAGAGAGACACAGAGAGAGAGAGAGAGAGAGAGAGAGAGAGAGAGAGAGAGAGAGAGAGAGAGAGAGAGAGAGAGAGAGAGAGAGAGAGACACACAGAGAGAGAGAGAGAGAGACACACAGAGAGAGACAGAGAGAGAGAGAGAGACACAGAGAGAGACAGAGAGAGAGAGACACACAGAGAGAGACAGAGAGAGAGACACACAGAGAGAGAGAGAGACACAGAGAGAGAGAGACACAGAGAGAGAGAGACACAGAGAGAGAGAGAGACAGAGAGAGACACACAGAGAGAGACACACAGAGAGACACACACAGAGAGACACACACAGAGAGAGGGGGATTCAGCATGTGATTCTGTGAAACCAGGTCTGTCAAGGCAATGCTTAAACAGAAGATCCCTGTCCTGGGCCATCCCTCATGAAACACTCCAGAAACATGAACCATCTGGAGCGATTGCACGCTCCCAAACCATCAAATACTGAGGATGTTAGTCTGATTTAGTAGGCCTATTTAGGCCTGTTTAGACAACTTGCCAAAGGGATTGGTGCCTTAATTAAAGATAATATATCTCCCAAGACCTCTGCTTCACAGTCAGACTGCCACAAACTCCCTGTTCTTTGAGTCAGAGTGAGACCTAACCTACCTAACCACTGCCACTTCTGTATAAACACTCAAACTAATACAGAGAGCCTTTCTATGACTTTAGTATTAATTGAGTTGAGTACTCCAGTGTTTCACACTTTCTTTTTCCCAATGTCAACATAGCTTCTTAGCCTTTTCAACGACCTAAAACTCTACCACAGTGACCGCACATGGATAATGTAATACAATATGACATCCTCACTTTAGTAATTTGAATTGGGGATTTAATAAAAAAAGATCTCGGCAAGGAATAAAACAAGTCTTGAGCAGAAAGATCAGGCCTCTGCCTCTCAAAGCACCACATCTCAGAAACAGAGACACACAGGGACCAAAATAGACGTTCTCCTCATAAAGAGCTCCTTCTTTGTAGTCGGCGTAGCAACATCTGCGGGCCAGTTTCTTCGGGGGGGAAAGGAAAGGATTCGGGCATCATATCAAAGAGAGTGGCCATCTCCTGTGTGAGGGGAGTGGGAGGAGAACTCCCCATTCTCACTCTCCTTAGAAAGGGATGAACGCAGCCCAACCTACAGCAATCAGAACACTGCTAATAAAAGACCATTAATATCACCTGTCAGTGCTATCTTTAGAAGATCCAAAAATGAGAAAGTGAGACAAAGGATTCATGGTCTGCACCCACTCAACACACCACAGGACACCGTTGGGGAGAGGGGGAGGGTGTTGATTAAAACAATACTGGGAATTGGGATGACAGACGCATATTGTCAACGAGAGATGAGAACAGGACTGAGAGATCTTCTTAATGATATTCTGAATGATTTCTGATGTTCTTCTGGCTTATCTGATCCATGGAAGGAAGCCTGGGAAGTACTGCTCTTACCTTTTACCTCCGTTTAAACACAATAGTTCACCCCACAATCGAAGTGTGCCAGCTATACCATGCCAACCCTGTGTCAATTCATTGAGGACTGAGACCTGCAAAACTCTCCTGATGCCTAAAGTAAAACATTGTGAAATAAATAACAAGAGTACATACAGTGCCTTTGGAAAGTACTCAGATCTCATTACTTTTTCCACATTTTGTTACGTTACAGCCTTATTCTAAAATTGATTAAATAAAACAATTTCCTAAGCAATCTACACACAATAACCCATAAGGACAAAGCAATAACAGGTTTTTAGACATTTTTGCACATGTATCACAAATAAAAAACAGAAAAACCTTATTTATATAAGTATTCAGACCCTTTGCTATGAGACTCGAAATTGAGCTCAGGTACATCCTGTTTCCATTGATCGTCCTTGAGATGTTTCTACAACTTGATTGGAGTCCACCTGTGCTAAATTCAATTGATTGGACATGATTTGGAAAGGCACACACTTGTCTATATAAGGTCCCACAGTTGACAGTGTATGTCAGAGCAAAAACCAAGCCATGAGGTAGCAGGAATTGTCTATAGAGCTCTGAGACAGGATTATGTCAAGGCACAGATCTGGGGAAGGGTACCAAAACATTTCTGCAGCATTGAAGGTCCCCAAGAACACAGTGGCCTCCATCATCTCTAGCGAGACCTGAAAATAGCTGAGCAGCAACGCACCCAATCCGACCGTACAGAACTTGAGAGAATCTGCAGACAAGAATGGGAGAAACTCCCCAAATACAGTTGTGCCAAGCTTGTAGCGTCATACCCAAGAAGACTCGAGGCTGTAATCACTGCCAAATGTGCTTCAAGAAAGTACTGAGTAAAGGGTCTGAATAATTATGTAAATGTAATTTTTGAGGGGGTTTGTTTTTTATTTGCAAACATTTTGAAAAACAGTTTTTGCTTTGTCATTATAGTACATTCTGTGTAGATTGACGAGGGAAAAACGATTCAATAAATTTTAGAATAAGGCAAGGGGTCTGAGTACTTTCCAAAGGCACTGTATAACTGTAGTTTCACTAAGACAAAAATCAGGAGGGAAACTGTGAACGTCAAGTAACACCATGCCTTTGGTGAAAGTACAGTTGGCAATAAAAAAGTTCCCACTGAATGATGGGGTTTACTGGTGGCGATGGCAGGGTGTTCACTATCTGTTTAATGTAAAGCATGACTGCAGTTGAGCCAGAGAGAGAAGGAAAGACTGAGAGAGAGTGACTGAGCGGAAAAAGGTGGCACAATAATGGGGAGGTGAAAGGCATGAGGCCAAGTGATGAGAGCTGCTTCATGTGGAGCAGAAGTGTATCGGGGCCTCCCCTTTGAACTCCCAACGTCGATAATTGAAACAGCATTGAGAGGGCATCAGAAGAGATCTGGATCGCATTCCTCCCCCTTTATTAAATTTAGCTCATCAGAGGGGTGAGCCTGATTTCCTCTCTCCGCATGGCAATAACTCATCTCCTCCCCTTTTGCCCCCGACGTGTTGCCCATGTGTGCCCTAAGGGGGCCAAGGGAGAAAAGGGGGGCCGGGGGCGAGAGGCCCGCGTCAGGGCTTCAAACGGGGCGCTGAGAAAGTACAGGCCGCCCACCCCAGCCCGGCTTGCCACTGGGCTCCTCGTCTACAGCACTCCTTCACGCCTCTCACCTTGGACTTGAAAGCACCCCCAAGATATTTCTTTAAAGAGGCAGCCACTGCCAGGGGCTTGGACCGTGCACTTTCTAATTCAAACAAATGTTGTACCAGGGTCAAGAGAACCAGGGTCAAGAGAACCAGGGTCAAGAGAACAAAGGTGTTTCAGATGAGTCGCAAGTGTTGAGCTGATAAAAACCTGATTTTCCCTCCTCACCATGATGTTTTCCAGTAGAATGTTTTTTTTACAGATAGATAAATACATATAGTACAGTTAATAACCAACTGAATAGATACATCTCCTGTTGTTACCTGTGTATAACAGCACCCTATCAGACAGAGGGCTTGTAGATTTCACAGAGCGTGGAATCACCTCTTCTCATTTCGCAGACGAGTAGCTAGTTTCCGTCAGGGCTCTAATCAGCGTCACACATGCATGGCCTGGGAGGGGGCTGAACGGCGCTGAGGCACCAGCCACTAGAGAACTCTGGAGGGGCAAATAGATGACAAATATTAAAGGGCATCCTTTAGTGACCCGGAGGCAGCAATGAGCCACAACGACATGTGCTGTTTGCGACACCTTGGTGGTGACACACTGTTGATGAGCACATGCTTCCTGACACCAGGCAGGACAGAAAAAGCCCTTGGCCTGTATGTTCTAACAACTGACTGACCACTCCCTTGGTCTCACCCTGGCTTGACTCTTCCCCCGATGTGATTCTGTGTGGCCTGTGTGCACATAACTGGTGGCTTATACCAGGCCACACAGGAAGCCTATCCATTGTCACCATTATTAGCTCAGTTGGCTTCCCTTTAACTCTTGCTTTGGTATGTTCCTGTCTCCTCATCCTAGTTATGACAACCTAAACTGGAAATAAAAATGAATTTCATATTTCCAAGTTCCAGCTACACCTGCAAAACCAACCGAGCTGATCATATCATTGGCTTGATAGTAAGAATACAAGTTGACTTGTAAAGTCCACGATTGACAAACCTGTATAGGATTGATGATGAAAACCCAGATGCATCACGAAACAATTAGACGTTTTTCTATTTGGATAACAGCAGTTCGGTTACTTAGCGAATGTATGGAAAACCCCAAAAGGATTTTGAGTGGGTCTCGGTAGGATTCGAGGGTGGGACTTAAATCCGGCAAGTGCATTGTCCTTCCTCCTTGGACTCACGGCAAGCCCAGGTACAGCATCAGTGCATTGTCTATCGCTGAACTGTCACAGCCAAGTAGCGTGCAAGAGCGCACCACTCAACCAGCCTGCAAGAAGTTTCACTCACAACACACGGTAAGGTTATATACTCTTACCAATTTTACAAATCCAGTAGATATATGTTGGTAGAAAATAATATTGTTTACATATAAATAGGTGAAAAAATAGGAATTTGATGTGTCGTGTTGTAAAGCTCGCTTTGAAGTGCTGTTGCGCTTCCCGTGAGGAATGCTGTTGGAGCGTGCATGAACCGTACAATCTGTTGCATTTTGAATGAAACGGAGAAGACATGGTTTTTCTTTCTTCAAACGTACATCAAAATAGTTACAAGAAAAATATTACAGATTAATAATATTTTTGGTATATGTGCATTCATATGCAATAGCATTGTCACGTGCGTCTCTGTTTGGATTCTCTGCTGTGCCATTGGCCACTGACCCAGTCATTTGGAAAACATGTTTATATTTCCAAACACAGACGTAAAGCCAAATTATATTTATTTTTAATATTAAGACAATTGTTTTTTCGAAAATATATTTACAAAAATGTAGTACCTCACAATGAACTGCAAAGTATTTGTGTCCTAATGTAATTTTGTGATAGACAGATAACCTATTTTTCTCTTAGTAGTCAATTACACTAGTTATCACTTGAAAATGATAAAGTCTTTGTTATGTGTGCTAAATAAGGTCTACATGCTAGGCTACTTGTCCCTGCCCACGTAGTCAGTCAGCTCCCCTGGAAAAGCTCTCATCTCAGCTGGGTTTCTGCTCCCCCTGTCTGTGGATGTTGCTGCTAGTAAACACTTGAGAGATGCCCAAAGTGAGTGGGAGGGAGGGGGAGAGAGAGAGAGAGGACAAGGAGGGAAGGAGTGGTGGAACATCAGGCAAATTTAACCTTTATTTAACTAGGCAAGTCAGTTAAGTGATCACCTATCAACACTGGAGATAGTGTGACTAAACATGTTCAATTCGGAATATTGAAAAAATCTGCCTAATATAAATGTCCAAATATGGAGAGACAATAGCAACTGAATTCATTATAATTTTGACTGGAATGTTGTAGGCTAGAATTTAGTATCTGTTATTGCATTGTTGTCCGTGCAAATTAAAAATTTTGGGGGGAAGTTCTTATTCATTGAAGATCCTCTATTTCTAAACCCTTTTCCATCAAGTGATTATGTCATTTAAAGGCAACATTGCAAAAAGGAAGAATTCTAACAATGTTGTTTGGGATGTCTGCATTAGATGTTACACAGGGTAGTGTGGGGTGATGCCACTCTATGTTGACCCGTGGTGGCAGGTTATTGTAGTCACACACAAACACAGTGTAAACAGTGTGTGATTGATAGGGGCCCCGCCCGGCTGTTTGTATGCTGATCGCTTCCACAGGCCTGCTGCTCCATCCAAACCCCAGGATGAGTTACTACATGGATCCAGTTTCCTCCTACCCGACCCTTCACCCCTGTGACCGTCTGGGCGCGATGGTAAGACCCCGACCACCATAAATCACACTGCTGTTACAGCCTGTGGATGGGCTAGCTACCTACCACACGCCACAGTGTAGGCAGAGTGTGTTAGCACAGTACCTCTGGATTCCATCAACCTAGCTACCGCAATACTGACTGTCCATGTCAACTTAGTTCAACACTGGGGTGTTAGATTTACTAGAAAAAATTGACACTATTTGTCGTTAAACAAAATCCACTATCAGTTCTTCATTCTAGACCACTATGGGCCAGAGGTGAGTATAAGGTAGACATTGTCTTGGGAGGCTGAGGTGGAATAAAATATAGACTATAGTTTCAATCACCTCTGGATTGCACAACCTGCTCCACAAAACAATGATTACCTCCTAACCATGTCGGCAGTAAATATCTTAGTGTGGGGCCTAACCATCACTGAGTCTATTTAGAGCCATGCAGAGCAGCCCCACAGAACAACACAACACTTTACCACGTAATACCATCTTGATGTGCTATAGAGCAGACTATTTGTAAACAGTCTTTTTAACACCATCCAAATGAAAGGACCATATGAATACAGTCTGTCAGATCACAGGAATCAGGGACATTGGGATTCCTGTCATTTGAGCTCTGAAAGGTGAAGGTTGACAAGCGTTGGCAGAAATGTTGCCATTTGTATGCAGAATGCAGCCCCGTTAGACAAAGAGGACGAGGTCACATGCAAATATCAACCCAACCTGGCTCTGGTACAAAACATGGAGGGATAAAGCTCCCTCGCCCCTAATTGGCTCAGGTGGTTCTGTTTGCCTTTGAAATTGAGATTACTGTACCCGAGGCCAGACGTGTTCGAAAGGTGAACCTGGGTTGCCACTGCTTTTCCTACGAATTGACATGTATTAGTAGAGAAAAGGCCTCTGATTCCCCTGCCCTCTTCCTTGGTAATTTTCCATGTTATTCTGGATGCAAAGAGGGTGTTTATGTGAAAGAAATGGCAGAGGTTTCCATGTTTTGTGACCATGTCCTGTAACAAGGCAGTTAACCCACTGTTCCTAGGCCGTCATTGAAAATAAGAATTTGTTCTTAACTGACTTCCCTAGTTAAATAAAGGTTAAAAAAAGGAATAACTGTGGAAGATGCTGTAGTTGAATTGCCCCTGACTCTCCTACTTTTATAAATCAGATGTGTGATCTCAAAGGTTCATCCACAAAAGGAATGGAGAACTCCAAGCAACCTGCTTTTGCTGGACCTCCAATATCACTTTACAACAGTGGAGGCTGCTGAGGGGAGGCTGGCGCATAATAATGGCTACAACAGAGCAAATGGAATGGCATCAAACAAATGGAAACAGTGTGTTCGATGTATTTCATACCATTCCACTTATTCCGCTCCAGCCGTTACCACAAGCCCATCCTCCCCAATTAAGGTGCCCCAACCTCCTGTGCTTTACAGTGCCGATACGACTGCCCCGCTTCCGCTGGCTATCACTCCCCTCTCCCTGCCAGACTGGACTGATAGTGCCGTCATCGGCCCACGTACCCCCTAGAGACTTCCCTAGATTAGTCCCCTCTCACTCACTATTAGCTGGCTGTAAAGCTGACAGCCTACTGATAAACCCAGCATTGCTTTAACAAGAGTCCTTATCAGATGGGCAGTCAGTCAGGTACCCTGATCTGAGGTCTCTGCTCCTAGCCAGGCCTGTAGTGAAGACCAACCAGGCAGCAGGCAGTTTAGTGGTGAGGTGACAGGAGCCACCACTATTGTCCCTATGGTGAGGTGATAGATGGAAACTGATACTGGAGAGGCTCCTATGCTTCTTGCTACTGGTCATCACATCCCTGCCAGGTATGCATCAAATGTCACTTTCAGAGTGTGAACACCCATATCTTAAAGTACTGCATCAGAACTGCATCATGTTCCATGTGCTTGCTTAGTGTGATTTTGAGTCAATGGACGTTTTTCTCAGAATAGTCCTGACCGTTATCTACTCACCTGATATATAATGTATCCACATACATACAGTATTCATATCTGGTCCTCCCCCTAACTACTCATTCACTTTGGACCTCCCCTCAGTCCAATCTCACATGTGATCAACAGGATGAAACAAAGATAAACCTATTGAATCAAATTTAGCCTTCATTGTATCTGTACGGAAAGCATAAAACAAAACCAGCTCCACTCCAAAATAGTATTTTTAAAACTCTAGCTTGGTCTCTTCTCCCCTTACAATCAAGCTCGTTGACGTTTTCGCAGTAAGTCAGTAAACTGTTGTATCACGTTATGTACAGCAAGTAAACACAGTTTGAAAGTAAACAAGACGTGAGGTTGAGATACTGTATACTGCATCTGTGCCTTGCTGTTGTTGTAGGAACCAGGTTAAGGCTGGGCGATACATCGTCTTTTAAGGTATGCTGGTATGGATTTTTATAATACCATCTAAAAAGGTGATTTAGTACACTGCTACATAAATGAAAAATTCTAAGAATTTGAGTACTTCAATGTCAGTTTTGTCCCAGTTTGGCTGAGTATAAAACAATTGGAATGGAGAAAGCCCATTAAAACCACTTATAATTCATTTGTTGCCATCCTCGGATTATGCACTACTCATAAAACAGATTTAAAACGTATATTATTCAGAAACTTAAAATACCACCAAATACCTCCATATCATCAAAAATAAGAACCATATTGTGATATTATATTTTGGCAATATCGCCCAGCGCTAGATCATGTCCAGGCCCAGTGAGTTAACCCCCTGCTGTTTGTTGCCTTTACAGAGGCAGAGTGGAGGGGTGGCTATGGGACCACTGACCCAGCTCCCTGGTATGGTGGTTCACCCCCAGCAGCAGCAGCACTACCCCCCATCCAGACCCCTCTACCCCCAGGATGTCACCCTGCAGGAGGTCCCCAACGGACACGACCTCGCACCCACAGGTAGGAGCCAAAGTAAGCCTCTCACTAAGACCAAATCCTACAGAACACCGTTTTTTTTGCCTGTTTGTTCATGTCACTGCACTTAAAACGGTAAGTTAACCAAGCAAAGTAAAATATGCCTTGCATTGCCTCATATATAGGGAAACTAGATTGGGGTAAAAACGGAAATGAGATTGGGGGTGAAATATATTGTTCATTGTGAATTATGTGTTCACTGGAAACAAAGGACTTTGTGTGGAGGGGCGTGGTAAATGAACTGTGACTCACACACAGGCACCCACCTCCCCATCCCCACATCTTACATGGACACACACGCACGCACACACACACACACACCAGTCCAGGCAGTCCGTCTTGCTCCAGAGTGCTGCATGCACAGCGGCCGGGTGAGTGGACCCTGTGGGTCTCCTCTTCCCTGGGGACCATGGTGACGTTGACCCCAGGGCCTTTACCAGATGCCTTCTCCTCTCCTCCTCTGGGGACCGCCACATGCCCCGCATTTTTCTTCCTGCACTCTTTTTTTTCTACCGATTATTTTAAACTGGAACATTCCTCCCAGTGCGTTGTCTCTGTTTGACTCTGGCCTCCCTCGTTCTTAAGAGTGATTTATTCAGGGGACTGGGACACACGCCATGGGGAGTGGGGGTTGCTTAGGCCGGGCACCAGCTTTCTTCCATCTCCACCCAGGCTGGATGCAGGGGCACAAGAGGCAGGAGGGTCAAAGGGCGGCCGTATTTTTCCCAAGCCTCTGGTTCCTCTCGGGGGATTGGGTCAGGGCTGGATCTGATGGGATTTGCTGATGTTTGTTGCTGGAGACACACTCCTTTGGAGCCTCCAGTGCTTCCAATGCTAAACCGTTGACATAAACTTTATCAAGTGGAAAAAAACGACCTCCAGTTGACCTCCTCTCCATCATGATGGTGATCATGCAAACCACTGCCGTTCATTCGTCCGCGCAATGCAACCACCTGTAGATGAAATTAGAGTTATTTAGTGACCCCACTGAGTGTCATTTGCATGTTGTTGTGTAGCCTCCCAGTATATGGAGCTGGAATCTCCAAACCAGGTCAGTAACCCTTGACACACTCCACTGCCTGAAACCATTGATCTGACCCATATGTTTCTCAAATTAAAATATTTTGACTTCTTAACGAGAGTCATTTGAGGTCATCTCAATAACCTACTGAGAAAATCAACTAGTAAGGATAGCCGTGAAGAAGTCTTCTTTGGCTGACTGTGCCACCAGCAGATGTGCTCTTTCTTTCCTGAAGCCACACTTTACCATGTGTGTAAGCTTGGCCCGCTTATGAGGCCACTCCTGCACCTTGCTTAGCTTTGAACACATTTGTGTGTGCTTCCCTTTCATATTTTACAGCCCAAGTCACAGCGCACGATTAATCAATGTCATATTTCTGTTAATGAACACGCATTACATTTTTCCTTTCATGGAACCAATGCAATTAAACACAGATACCACCTCAACTGCTGTCGAGTCAGGCTAACATTATGGAAAATGACTGTCTGTGTGTCAGTATCCACCTAGAATGTCCAATACAGTATACAAATTGTGAAGAACCTCTTTCTGTTTCACTATGTGTATGACCAATACAAACTGCCCTGGTTCCCTTTCACAGAGATGACAGATACATAATATCAGCACATGTGCACTGAGTACTGGGGCCAGTAATGAAAATGTTCTCTACTTTTAATTGAGGAACACAACTCAAAGTTTGAAAGACTGACTTCCTCATTCAGTACTGTAACACCCTTTTCGTTTACATGAGAGGACTTTGTTGGACTTTGGATTTATAGTGTGCTGTTACAGTAACTGTGAGAGAGAGCTGAGAGCAGATGTGGTGAAGGGATGTTGTATGTTGAAGGGCCTTTGCATGTTTGGCCCTGAGCCCACTGTCACACACAGCTTCCTGACATCCGCCATGCCATAGTACTGTTTACAATACCCCCCCACTCTCCTCTCTTTTCCACCCGTCTCCTTTCCACTCTATGCTCTGCTCTTCTCCTCTTCCAGAAACCTGGCCACTCTCACACCACTGGGTCTGATCATAAACGCCCACTTAGAGATCCATGGTGTGTGTGCTGCACAGTCTCACTGAAACACAGAAATGCACACACAAACAAACAAACACACACACACACACACACACACACACACACACACACACACACACACACACACACACACACACACACACACACACACACACACACACACACACACACACACACACACACACACACACACACACACACACACACACACACATCCACACACACACACTTTACTTCCGGTAGTCGCTCACACCACACATATCCATTCATTAAATTCACACCAGTTTTCTGGCATGTATTGTATTACTGTATCCTCCCATTCAGTAAAAAACCCACTTCCACACACATCCACTCCCAGGCACCTATGATCTCACTGTACATTTAAACATACACTCCCATTTAGAACACACAGCTGTGATATGGAACTCAGGGACCATTGGCCTAGGTTTTAATTGATGTGATTTAACAGCTGGATAGTAGGGAGGAGGGAGGAAAGGAGGGGATAGAGGGGGGGAGGGGGGGGGGTCACAGGGCCAGAGCTGGGGGTGGTGGGAGAGAGGGAGGGAGGAGGAGAGTAAATGAGGGGAGGGGGGAGAGATTGTGGGGGGGGTCGCCTCTGATGAGGGGCACGTCTTTTCTACGAGTAAACAGGCAGGCTGCGGGGGTCTGGAGGTTATGGGAAAGGAGGAAACAGCGATGCTAATCAGGCCGAAGCACACTTCCCCCGACAATAAAACAAAATGAGGGGAGAATGGAAAAAAGAGAGACAACTCTGGAGCAGAGGGTCACAGCGCAGCCCCACTTCGCTAAGCTATGTTTTTGAGAGTGGTTGTAGTAGTGACATTGGCTTTGTTTGTAGTGATAGCTGATAATACCATCAGGCATACTTAAAAAATGTTCTCTAGAGAGCTTCTGTGTGTAGTGGCAATGACCAGTCCTGGGAAAGGTAAGTGGGGTCAGTTCCTCTACAGTGACTAACCAGTGACTACATATACAGAACATTCAGTCTTCAAGGACATATAGTACAATCACTGGGAGCAGTGATGCAACTAATGCCAACTCATTGGAAAGATGGAAAATGTGGGTAAAGATCTCTATTGTAAAAATGCTATTGTGTGGCTTAGTAATACATACTGTCATTACACCCTTATGAGTGTGTCAGGACTGAACAATGTGTCAGTGTCGATAACAGGTAATGACTATGTCATTGTTCTAATCATAATGGTATCATAATCATATCACATTTGGAATAGAGTGAGCTTTTATAGTCAACCAATCAATCCAGCTAATGATTTTAACACAATATTGTAATGAAGACAAGCTTCTAATCAACAGGCTGTAGTGTAGCTGAGGAGAGGAGGGGCTTTCCTTTAGCTGCAGGGGGTGGTGGAGCTTTATCAGTGAGCTCTCTCTCTAACTGTGAGAGAGAAGGAGAAAGGCCTGGGGGGGATTGAATTATCTACACAATGGAGGGATGGGGGGCACATGGTGGCGCTAATGGAGGAAGAGATGTCCTTTTTATCGAAGCTAATTGTTCAGAAAGAGCTGAACTTATGTTCAGGCAGGCCCAGCATACTCACTCAAACATACATACATACGGTCACTCACCACGCACGCACACACAGATGCACACACAAACACACAGCCTGTGGTTCTGTCCCTACTGGACGCCTGTGATCTCAGCAGGACTGCATCCAGCCTGTCGCATCCCCAGACGGCTAAGAGACAAGGGCCAACAAGGATCCCACTGTGTCATTAGTGTGTGTGTGTGTGTGAATGAATGAGTGAGTGACTGGTCAATAACTCGCTAAGTGGTACCTAAGAACAGGGAGGCCAATCCAGTCATGCCATTGCGATTGGCTGGTGGTAACAGAATAATGTTTTTCATTTCAGTACGCTTCTCCACCACCAACCCTAGGGTCTGGGTTTCATATTGTAGCAAAAAGACAAACATGTCAACGTGTTGCATTTTAAGGTACATAAAGAAACAACAGCTCGCCAACAATTCCCCAGCCTAGCCATTGTTTCCAAGCAAAGCATACTGTAATACATCCTTGTAAATCTAATCATATCTAAAACCAGGGGGAGGCATGTCATCGTGATGTAATCAAGGAATGACATCCAAAACTTAAAGAGAGGGACCAATGTCAAAAGAAGGTGTGCTTCAATCCCCAGGATATAGAATAGGTCATAGGTTAAACTTTCAGCTAGCTACCTGTCAGTTAACCTCTGGTAGCAGCAGCAGGTCTTTTCAGCTAGCTAGCTGTCAGTTATCCCCTGGTAGCAGCAGCTGGTCCTTTCAGCTAGCTATCTTTCAGTTAACCCCTGGTAGCAGCAGCTGGTCATTTCAATTAGCTAGCTGTCAGTTAACCCCTGGTAGCAGCAGCAGGTCCTTTCAATTAGCTATCTTTCAGTTAACCCCTGGTAACAGCAGCTGGTCATTTCAATTAGCTAGCTGTCAGTTAACCCCTGGTAACAGCAGCTGGTCATTTCAATTAGCTAGCTGTCAGTTAACCCCTGGTAACAGCAGCTGGTCATTTCAATTAGCTAGCTGTCAGTTAACCCCTGGTAGCAGCAGCTGGTCATTTCAATTAGCTAGCTGTCAGTTAACCCCTGGTAACAGCAGCTGGTCATTTCAATTAGCTAGCTGTCAGTTAACCCCTGGTAGCAGCAGCAGGTCCTTTCAGCTAGCTATCTTTCAGTTAAACCCTGGTAGCAGCAGCTGGTCATTTCAATTAGCTAGCTGTCAGTTAACCTCTGGTAGCAGCAGCAGGTCCTTTCAGCTAGCTATCTTTCAGTTAACCCCTGGTAGCAGCAGCAGGTCCTTTTAGCTAGCTACCTGTCAGTTAACCTCTGGTAGCAGCAGCAGGTCCTTTTAGCTAGCTACCTGTCAGTTAACCGCTGGTAGCATCAGCAGGTCCTTTTAGCTAGCTACCTGTCAGTTAACCGCTGGTAGCAGCAGCAGGTCCTTTTAGCTAGCTACCTGTCAGTTAACCTCTGGTAGCAGCAGCAGGTCCTTTCAGCTAGCTACCTGTCAGTTAACCTCTGGTAGCAGCAGCAGGTGCACCAGATACATGTCTGGATTAAAGAGAAGCAGTCAGCCATCACAGATGTGCCCGAGGAGCAGCTTTGCTTTAGCTATGGGTGCTAAAATGCAATGCCATTGCATGAACCCCTAACTGTCAAAACCATGGCAACAGCATTTGCCAGGTGAAGAAGCGAGACATTGAAACCCAAGTGCACATGTTGCCTTATCTGTGGGACATGATGGTGGTGCTGCTCAACCTCATTGGGAGGACTGTCACTTACACTTAAAATGACATAGAGAGACCTTTTCATTCCCATAACCATTCTTCCTGTAACTGTACAATATATAAATTACACTACAATGACCAGTGACTAACTTGACGTGGTAGTATCCAGGAAACTGTTTGTGTGGTTAAAAACAGCAGCCCCAGTTCTTACAGATGTAGTATCTTAATTTGAGACAGTTTGCTACAGCAGGAAAATAATTCTGCAGCAACAGGAAATGTGAATTATTATGTGGATTATAATTAATGGACAAGTCTGAAATTACAAACTTCAGAAGCCTTTTTAAACCTCAAATACAGTGCACATTTTACATGTCCTGCATTGCAATCCTGCAAATTAAGATCCTACATCTGTAACTGGCTTTTGTAATAAATTAATCAACTTTAATATTTCCTCTCAGAGTTTCTCTTTGAACCATTGGTTTTAGTAAAGAGAGACCCAGCTCTTATTCCCTCTGTTGTAAAGCTCATGGAAATGAGTTTAGCCTGTCAGAAATATAATACTGAATGAAAACCAGAGTGTATTAACCAAGTGGAAATGGGTACATCCCCTCTACATTTTTGTCTGCATGCGCTTATATGTGTCTGTGGAGCTCTCAAAACATTAAACAAAAGTTTATATTCAACTTGACCTATTTCCAGAACTTAGTAAGTTTCAAACTAAGATGTTAAGTACATAGATAGATAGATTAATACCTACTTTAAATGTTCACCATTAACACATGGATGGTACTTATAAGGGAGCGAGAGGGGGCATAATGAAAAGTGGCCTTGAAAAGGCCACTCAGCTAGCTCCGGTCCAGATATTAGTCAGCAACGCTATTAGTCTTAATGGCTGCCCTCAGGCACAAAGGACCTGGGCTGTCCTTTTAAGAGTAGATACAAGGAGCTCATTAAGCCAAAACAAAGAGGGCAGTGAGAGGGAGAGAGTGGAGAGTGACTGACTGACTGAAATGAAGTAAGCGGTACCTTTAAACCACCCCTCCCCTCACACCCACCCACTTGACAGCTCCTTGTGAGGAGCAGTGAGACCGCAGAGGCCACACAACATCTCTGCCTGGCATTTCCACTATGGCTCATATCCAGGTTTGCTAATGGAGAAGGGGAAAGATCCCTATTTAAAAATCCATACATGATCAATACCCCTGGCTTCCCTACCTCCCAATCCCATTTGGAGATATAGCTACGTACATGCAGAATCATATTGCCTTGCAAATTAGGATGGATCATATTGACTTATCTAGCTATGTTATTTTGTGTATGCAGACCTGTGTAGATTGGATGCTGATACATTGGCTAAATCCTATGTCACTATATTCTTTGTTTGGGGCATTAATTCTACAGCTCACACACAATGAAACTATTGTACTTTATCTGTCTACTTCTACCAGTAATATTGTCTTGGACAGACCCTCCTACTGTTGTCAACATAACTAGGTTCCACTAAAGAAGCAGAGCAACGTAAAAAATTGCAATGACAATCTGTTACAATGGCAGGTCATTTCTTTGTGGTTGTCATTGTTTCAAGTGGAGCACCAGCACTCTTTCTCTCTCGCTCAGATATTCAGTCATTCTCCTACAAGAGGCAGAACTAAATCTTGATTCAATATCCAAAATAACACGTTGAGTGTCCCTCATCAGAGTAGCCTAAAAAACAGACTCAAATATAAAAAGGATCTTATAGATTATACAGTAACACTTACAAATCAAATTAGCAGTGATGGCCATGATGACAGGGGCCCCAATTCTATTTGTGTCGATAAACAGACGATTGGTCCAGTTATTTGGAACTCTCTGTGTCTACTGAGTGATTTGGATGCGTTTCAAGTTTCAGCAGCATCAAATCCTGTGCATTCTCCCAAGACGTCATCCCTTTTCTAAAGCCTGAGAGGTAGTTCTGTAAATAGGCATGCTTGTTTTTTATTGATCAGTACAAGGTGAACAGGAAATAATCTGAGGTGTTTATGAGGGCCGGTTGCAAGTTATGAGGACGCTTGGACCCTTGGAATTGGACACAGACGGACCCCTTCGCCTGGGATTCTTTGTATACTGCTCTGTATGCTGGTCTATCAGATGTTTAACAATCCTCCCACACCTTTCTTTTAACTTGTGCTTAAGAGTGACTGTGAGAATGTTTCATAAACAATGCAAATTGTATAGGGTTATTGACTCACTGTATTAGGTCTCTATCTGCATAATTATGTAATTTGTTCAACATTTTAATTGAAGACCTTATGTTGCGTTATGGGGGAGTCTTTGACATTAGGATTATAGAACATGGATGAACTTCTGTAGGTCTATTGTTGTGTATAAAAACTCTAAACAAAACGTATCTCTAAATACAAGAAGTAGCCTAACTAATCAGATGTCCAAAATAGCCTACTGTCAGCCTCTGAATTTGACTAATTTGCGGGAACATGTGGATCATTGTTTCTCACAGAAAGACAGTGGACAAGAACGTAATTGAATTGTGAATCACTGGTGGAGTTCGTTTTGCATCGCCTGGTGCTCCGGTTGAGTGTAGATGTCACTTAATGGAATGTTCTAAAATGAGAACTCTCCTCACCCGGGGAACCGGGCCATGCAAAACGAACTTGAGCACCAGCGGTCGAAACGCCGCCCCTTCAGATGTCAAGTCGTACATTTAGGCTCCACAGAGGGAACAACCTTTTCCGTGCTTCTCAGTCAGAGCGACAGAAACGCCCTGACGGAGATAGAGGGAGAGAGGGAGAAAGCCATTGAATAGAGAGAGAGAGAGAGAGTGAGAGAGAGTAGAGGAGAGAGAAGTTTGTAGCCTACTGGAGAAATGTTGGTTGAGATAAATTGAAGCGGGAGGATAAGAAAAAACGCAATATTGTTTTTGAGTAAATCAGAACTTTATTGGACGGCAAGGGAATAAAACCTTTTTTTTAAAATAAATTGTCTCGGAACTATTGTGTTAGAGAGAGAGACAAAAATAGAGCATCCCGTTATTGAACAAATTGATCTGATGATCATGACGGCAGCTGTCGATATGAAACCGACGTTAACCATCATAAAGTCTGAAAGAATGGACGGTGAGTAAATCAACTTTTTAACTTTGACACAATATAACATTGTAATTACAGTAGCCTGTGCTCCGTATGTTTCATATTACCCGCTCCATAGCGGCTTGCATTTCAAACTTGCGTCAACTTTTGTAAGGCAAAATGCTATCCTATGTAGTGCAACATGTATCAGTGGAGGTGATAAGTATTTCCCTATGATAAAGCCATCATGTAGCCTAACGGGACATAATGTCCGCGTCCTATCGCATCTCCATAATTGTTGTGTATGCATGAACAAGACAACATGTTTCGATAAATGTTTGTGGTTCCAGACAGTTGTGTTGGATAAAATAATGGACAAGGGAAAATGCATGTATTTTGTTTTACATTACTTTTATGCAATTTAGGTTACAGTACATTATGCTTGGTTTATAACCTACTCCTAACCTACAAAATGAATGATATCCCCTGTTTACATAGTTGTATTTCTTAATCTTCTATCTCATGTTCAGTAGAAATGATGCAGGGACTATTCTGTCTATACTGGTCTAAAGCTCTGTATCACAAGGCTAGACTGTAGGCTGTTGCTGCTGAACCCTGCACTAGACTGACAATCATATTTCAGAGGATGAAGAGTTAATTTATGAGGAGACATGATTGAACTATTTTACCTGTATGAACACTTACTTCAACTATGGTAAATAACGTAAGACTAAAGCAATCAGTGTGACATTGTGCATAAGCGTGTTAAAAATATATATTTGAATTTGACAGTTGACACATTTCCTCATTCATAAAAAGTTTGTTAATTTGAACACATGATTATTTATGGAGGTTTACAGTACCCTTGTGCCTGTTGTGTATGCCTTTGGTATAATAGTAAAAAAAAAAGTCTGTCCAAATGATTTCCCTCTAGAGAGTAAGCCTTCTCTTTCATCCTGAGATCATGCCTCTCCGGGCACCTACTATCACAGTCCCATCTCCTCTCCCAATCACAGCCCATCTAACGGCCTCTCCCAGTCTCCCTCCCTGGCCACCCAGAGTTGCCCCAGCCCCAGCACAGGGAGGGGGGTGTCATATCAGGCATGCTGCTCTGTCTGCATGGGAGACCACGCCCAGTCATCAGTATTCCCCCTCTCCTTTCCCCCTCTCATCTCCTCCTTGTGCTGAGTGGTTTAGCTGGCGTCTCCAGAGAGAACCAGAGGCAGACGGGGTGATGAGTGTGCAGGCCTAAGGGCTGGATATCCTGCCTGCTGCCCGTAAGGCCAGGCCAGGTTGCACTGGGCTGTGGCATGGAGACAAGCCCACACACCACAGTGTTTGTGTCTGTATTTAGATCCTTGTGGTTTAATTCCCCTCAAAGTGACTCGGTTCTTTTACACAGAGAATCAGGCTGATTTCACTCTTTCTTTCTTCATTGATAGGGCTGACTGGGCTTTAGTAGCTAACATCAGGCTAATAATAAGACAAGTTTTTAGCTTCAGAAGTGTGCCAGCTGTTAAGGTGGCAAAGGCTTGAGACGTCATGGAAACATAATACATACACTACACCGTAACCCGATACGCTGAAAAAAAGGAAGAACGTGTAATGACTCCTTGAGGTGAAGCACTGGTGATGTGTTCACCACTTTAATTCAGATTACACCTGCAGAAGGTGCACGCACACACACACACACACACACACACACACACACACACACACACACACACACACACACACACACACACACACACACACACACACACACACACACACACACACACACACACACACACACACACACACACACACACACACACACACAGGAATGGTAACACACTCATATAAAAAAGTTGCTGACAGCTGCAGTGGGGTTGCCAAAACATACTGCTATCTTGCAAAGCCATTTCGCAATGCTAGCTCCCTCTCCCTCTACCGACCATGTGTGCTGGGGTCAGGCTGTAGCTGCCAAGACTCTCTACATCAGACATACACATTCCGTCTACTCCTTCCCAGTTTCCATGTAGCTAGCTTCTCTCACTGCAAATAGGACAGTAGACCAATGGCCCACTGATGAACTGAACCCTTCCTGCTCCTTCTGATCCAAAGAGGAAATTGCAATGTTCCTCGGTGGCTGGTTTATACTAGAACAGCCCTTTGTCTGTGAATGGTGGAAAGGGTTAAGTGAGCTATAGAGTGATGATACTTAGGCAGAGGATTTGGTTAGTAACATTTACACTAAGATACAGGTATAACTTTTTTCTGTCTCTTTTTCTCTCTATGCGCGCATGCACGCATGCACGCGCAGACACACACACACACACACACACACACACACACACACACACACACACACACACACACACACACACACACACACACACACACACACACACACACACACACACACACACACACACACACACACACACACACACACAGAGCAAGACAATAGGATTAAGTGGTTGGAGTACATCTCATTGTCTTGTTTATTTTTCTATCTTTGTGAAGGTGCAGTGAGTGTCAGTTTACTGAAGCTTTTTTCACTCTATCCCACTGAGGTAATTCTTTTTAAGTGCCTACAGGCTGTGGTGGAGGTTAGGGGTGATCCAAAACAAAGCTGTTTATATTCCACAAAGCAGGTTCCCGAGTTACAGTAGTGGTACTGACATAGTAGATCCTTCATTCCTTCATTCCCACACACAGTAGTGCCAATGATATATTGGGAAATACAAGTTTTCCACATGCAAGTGAATAGTTGGCAATAAAGTGCTCCAATTACTGTAAGCCCAGTATAACGTTGAGCATGGTGCAGGAGCTGATTACCCCATTTATCAAGTAGCCATAACAGAACTAGAAAGCTATGGAGTGGAACTGCCAAGGCTTAGATAAGTCCGATTTCTTCTCAAGATGGAAGGTGTCGGATTGCAATATAACGGCCTCTTTTTCTGATTTCAAAAGAATGTAGCTTATGGCTTCTTTACAGTACTGTATATACACTACTCCTACCATCCTGTATCCTGTATAAGAACATGTGCTGTCCTGTACTGACTGAGTCCTCCCTGCATGGTCTATGATCCCGCTCTCTCTGTTCGTCAGGTCTGCAGGTCAGGGTTAATTGACTGAGAGGAATGTGTGCGGCAGGCAGGACTGCTCGGTCGCAGTCTCTCTTTTATCTGATTAAGACGCTGCTTGTCTTAACTGGCCCGCTGCACTACCGGGCCGGGCGGCTGCACTCAGAACCCCTTATGCTACCACACACCCTAGCCACACACAGCCAGCCAGGGCCCTCAACGGGCCAGGAGCCAGAGGCTCGACCCATCTCTCCCCGGGTGGGTGCCTGTTGGCATGGTGAGGTGTGTTTTCCTCCTGGGCATGGTGGCTTGAATAAGCGTGTGTCGGCTGAGGGCTGGTTTGACGTTTTCAGCGCTCCTTCAGTAGTGGGGTATAAAATGCAAAATGTGCCCGTGTTTGATCCCGCCTGGCCACTTGGCAGCTGTGCAAACAGCGGTGGGGCGATTCAGCCTCCTCTGATGTGGGCTGCTGCTTCTGGACCCAACAGAACAAACATGTTTGCTCAGGTCCATTTCACTTTGCTGAGTCAAGTAATGGCCAACCAGGATGTTAGATCAAGAGCACTTTTCGGTGCCTGGTATTTGGTGCTGTACCCATAGTAATTAGACAGTGTTTACCTTAACAATGTATCCATGATGCCAGGCTGCCGTTGTGCCCAGTGGGCATTGGATGCCCAGTCTCCTGAATGGGCCACAGTCTAATTTTATGCAGAGCAGACGTTGGTAGAATGGTTGTCTATGAGGAGAAGTACTTTACTACTGGCCACAATGACACAGTGTCTCTGCTGTCAATGGGCTGTGATGTCACCCTATAATATCATTAAATGGGTATCTCCTCCTCCCTCCTCATCCTTCGTTCATTCATCTCTTTGACCGTGGTCTTCCCCTGTTAATCTGTGAAATGTTATCGTGAATGGGCAATATCGGGATGACTGCACGCATTAATTTAGCCTTTTAGAGTTTAGTCATATACAATAGGTGTGCTACCTTGTGATACATCAGTGTACTAAATAGTAAGCATATGTGGAGAGAGAGGGAGCAAGAAAGGCATTTGAAGGTGTGACATACTGTAAGATGTGCTGAAGCATAGGTATGTGTGGAATCATGTTGAAAAATGTAATTTGGTAGTATAATGGTATGTGAACTTCTTGAAAGATCATTTATTTTGACCGTGTCAGAAACATCAGAGAAGATTAATCTCTTGGAGTGTAGCCTTCACCAATAAGTCTTCTCGAGACAGCAACCAAAACAAAGAAACAGCACGTCCCTGAGTTTTACATCCTCCCCCCTCTCATTCCTCCTCTCCTCCTCTCCCTCTCTCCCTCCTCTTTCCCATCCTCTCTGTGGGCCACATGAGCATCTCTCAGTCTAACGTCACCTCAGGCCTTGATGTGGCGTCGGCTTGTCTCATCCCAGCCGTCTGTCAGTCTCTGCTAATCACTGAGTCACAGCACCAGCCGCACCACCGCATGCCACTGGCTGCCTCCTGCCGCCACAGGCCCTTCCTCTCCCCATTACTCCACATTACTGGACTGACTGGGAGAGCTGACTGGGAACTGACTAGTGGGGTCCACGCTGCCTCACCAAACCATGGCCAACCACCTCCCACGCATCCCACCATTCCCTGTGCGTGGCACTACATGTATTGCTGTCCCCATATTGCTGTTTTACAGTTCCTCATCAGGAGGTTGTTTGCCCAGAGTAAGAATACCTTGCCTGGTATACACATCAATCTGGTGTCCTCCGAGGCCAGCCCGGTCTTTTGTTTACAGCCAGCGGCCCAGATTTTCCTCTTTCCTTTTTTGTATGCATTTTCAGTTTTCTGCAGACCACCTGTTTTTGGAGTCAGCATGAGTGCTGCTTTTGTAATCAGGCTAGTAGTGAACGTCCCATGAGCCACAGCCTGCGCTTTAATGTCTGTCAACCCTACTATATCAGAGGGGTATTGACAAGCAGGTCTGCTCTACTTAGCAAGGAACAATAAGGAAAGCTGTGGCGGAGGAGGAGAGTTCTATGATGTAGGTGAGGCTCTGTGGCACTCTCATGTCGAGTCGGGTCTCAGTGACGCAGGCACAGTCAAATCGGAGGCGCATGTGCCCTTACCTTGCCCTGCTCTGGACCCCAAGGAGGGGAGGTTGGGGCCAGGGCTCAGGCTGTGGTTGGTTGGGAGTTGGGTGTTTGGAACAGCTGGATGCCTTAGCTTGGCCTGGCTCCTTCTCTCTCTTTCTTCATATCTGCATATTTGGGATGGAGTGAGTGGCCTGGCCTGGCAATCTCCAGACTGAGTGTTGCTAACGACAATTACTGTGGGCGTCTGGAGGAGGCCCAAGGGTCCGTCCTAATGAGAACTTGACAGCGTTCACTTCCATCACTACAGAGCTGCTGGGACACAGTCCACTGGCAGTTTCTCATAAAACCACATGAAGAGGTCTCTCTACGTGCTCCTATCCTCAGCCCTCAGAGCTCAGACTCCAGTGTGTTTTTTTGGGGAACTTCTTAGGAAGAAATGACAAATAGTGAGTAAATGATGACATTTATTTAGATAGACTGATTGCTTGCATTATGTTCACTCACGTCAAGAGGAACACAATGTTAAGTTCAGTCATTCTTTGACGGTGTGAGTCACATCTACTCAATGTTTTGGAGGAGTCTGTGTGTGTGAGTGTTTGCACGCTCGCGTGCATGTGTTCCATGAGTTGCTGTTATCCATCTGTTACACATCATGATCAGCACACACACAGCTATCTCATTTTGTCTGAAGTGTTGCATTGCGTCAAAACACCTACATTGAGATAAAGAGGTAAAAAGTAAGTAGATGTTTGATATGTTTTACAAATATACGATTGTTTGCCTCTCACTCAAACATCAATTTCAACTCTAAAACATCACTGTTCCATTGAAAATAGAGATTAATTCATCTATTTGAACTCCAACCATTTTCTAAGGGGCCACAGTCATTCTCTGACTCATTAGAGGCACACAAGAACGCTGTGGGAAGCACATTAGTGATTGTAAAACACAAGAGGAATGTATGGTACGCAACATGAAAACAATGTGGTCTGGAGGGAATTTATTTATCCACTATCCATCTGTCGCCCATGCTTTAGAATGAGCAGAGCACATTGAGCTGCATGATGTAGAACTGTATCCATATAGTGTTTGTGTGCGTAGAGTGTCACAAACAGAACTGTGGAATTAATTAATATTCTGTTAATATGACGGATTCCCTCTACTTTCAGGCGGTAACGCTTCCCGCCACATTTCAGAACAGTGTCAGGAAACTGTACTCACGGAATGTTGCAGTTTGGGCTGAAAACGGGACAGGCATGGTGGGTTTGTTAGAAGAATCTAAGCGAGCGAGTAAACTGTTTGTCAGATATGTCGTGTGTTTGATTTAATGCCTAAACAGTTCCCTCAGAGCATCCCCTGTGTGTTTACAGCAGGGCTGGGGCCAGGGAAAGCTGCTACATGCCGCTAAGCTCACACCACCTGCTCTGCTCTCTGGCATGGTAGTCTAACAGATAGCCAGAGCCCTGCTAACTCACAAAGAACATGGAACAGCCTTTTCCTGCTTTTTCCCATGTTTTTTGTCTTGGGTAGATTGAAGTGTTCTGAAATATGCTGTAGGCGTTTTTCATAGGGAGCTGGGGCATTGCACAATGTGTATGTATTTTTGCAGAGTGAGACATTTTGCAACCCAGTCGTCACTTCTACTTTGAAGACGCATAAAACCATCTGCTCTTTCTCTATGATTGAAGTATTGAGTGTATGATCGTGAGTAGCAAGACATGTAGGCGGCTGGCATGGATGGTGAGCATGAGCCATTAGTAAGAGCTTTGTCTCTGTTTTCCCCTCTGCAGTAAGCAGGGAATTTCCACCAGCTTTCAAGAGAAATACTTAGCATCCACCAGGCATAGCCTTGGATCAATTGAAAAAGGCAGTTAATGTCATCACACATGAACTGAGACTGGTAAACAATATGGACGAGTTAATGTACTTACTTTACATCAGAGCTAGAATTTCAAACATAGAGAAGAGAGAGAAATAAAGAAGAGAAGCTGTGGGGGCATTAGTCTCTGTTAGCCTCAGAGCCTGGAGAGCTGTGTGTTTTGTATTGTAAACAGAGAGAGACATACTGTAGTTAGAGGTCTGGTCAACAGTAGTAATAGTTACAGGTCTGGTCAACAGTAGTAGTAGTTACAGGTCTGGTCAACAGTAGTAGTAGTTACAGGTCTGGTCAACAGTAGTAATAGATACAGGTCTGGTCAACAGTAGTAGTAGTTACAGGTCTGGTCAACAGTAGTAATAGGTACAGGTCTGGGTAATAATAGTTACAGGTCTGGTCAACAGTAGTAGTAGTAGTAGTAGTAGTTACAGGTCTGGTCAACAGTAGTAATAGATACAGGTCTGGTCAACAGTAGTAATAGTTACAGGTCTGGTCAACAGTAGTAATAGATACAGGTCTGGTCAACAGTAGTAATAGATACAGGTCTGGTCAACAGTAGTAGTAGTTACAGGTCTGGTCAACAGTAGTAGTAGTTACAGGTCTGGTCAACAGTAGTAATAGATACAGGTCTGGTCAACAGTAGTAATAGGTACAGGTCTGGGTAATAATAGTTACAGGTCTGGTCAACAGTAGTAGTAGTAGTAGTAGTAGTTACAGGTCTGGTCAACAGTAGTAATAGATACAGGTCTGGTCAACAGTAGTAATAGTTACAGGTCTGGTCAACAGTAGTAATAGTTACAGGTCTGGTCAACAGTAGTAATAGTTACAGGTCCGGAGGCTGAGCACCACATGCTTGTGAAGGGAGTGGGCGCCCAGCAGACAGCGGTGGAGCCCTAAGAATAGCTGCAGTGTTCCAACAAGGAGGGATGGATGGATGGTGGGATAGCCCCAGCCTGTGACCTCAGAGCAGCGCCTGGACTGGCCCATGGTCGGCCCTGATGTAACGCAACTGCTCTGCCTGCCCGGCAGCTTCCTCTAGCGAGTGCCGAGCGGCCTCTTCTATTACTGTCTCTGTCCCTCACATGGGAATCCAAATAGAACAAGCAGTCCTCTCAGGACATAGACTACCCTCTGAACCCCCCCCCCCAACTTCATTCCCCTGCTGAATGGTCTCTCTTTATGTCAGCAGGGTTTATGACCCTTCGCTCCCAGACTCGGACTGATAGGAATCCCCATCAAAGCTCTATCAGATAGCGGTGTCACCTCTGGACATTGGGTCCCTGAGTGAGTTGGACCCCCTGGTGGTACCCACCACGCTGCCTAATAACCTATAAAGCCGTGGAGGGATATTTTCCATAAAGGGGTTAACCCTGAAATGACCGACCCGCTCAACCCACCACTCACCTCTCTCTTTCTTTCTAGGAAGTGACACCTTAGCCTCAGGAAGTGGACCCTCTCGCATACTTAAATACAGCCTTACAGTGCTGCAGAGAGAGAGAAAGAGAGGTGTATTGTCAGCCACGGAGGTTAATCTCACATCGGACTGAAATAAATCAGCCCTTTATGGCTTTAAAAGCATTTCACTGCTGAAATATTTGACAGTCCACTGAATAGCCCTATAGACATTCTCCCCACTTTGATCGCACACCCACTGTCTTTCTCTCTCACACACACAGTGACAGACCTAAATGGACACACACACATTCATACACACTCAGTCTAGGACTATTTATAGCCACATGATAGCACAGTGTCTCTTTCTCCCATTGTGTGGGTGGAAGTTGCCTGCTCCATGCATATCGAGGCAGCATCGTAGCAGGGTGTTTATGAAGGAACGCAGCAGTCTCAGCCAGAGACAGCATTGTAGCAGGGGGTTTATGAATGAACGCAGCAGTCTCAGCCAGAGACAGCATTGTAGCAGGGGGTTTATGAATGAACGCAGCAGTCTCAGCCAGAGACAGCATCGTAGCAGGGTGTTTATGAAGGAACGCAGCAGTCTCAGCCAGAGACAGCATCGTAGCAGGGTGTTTATGAAGGAACGCAGCAGTCTCAGCCAGAGACAGCATCGTAGCAGGGTGTTTATGAAGGAACGCAGCAGTCTCAGCCAGAGACAGCATCGTAGCAGGGTGTTTATGAATGAATGCAGCAGTCTCAGCCAGAGACAGCATCGTAGCAGGGTGTTTATGAAGGAACGCAGCAGTCTCAGCCAGAGACAGCATCGTAGCAGGGTGTTTATGAAGGAACGCAGCAGTCTCCGCCAGAGGCAACATTGTAGCAGGGGGTTTATGAATGAACGCAGCAGTCTCAGCCAGAGACAGCATCGTAGCAGGGTGTTTATGAAGGAACGCAGTAGTCTCAGCCAGAGACAGCATCGTAGCAGGGTGTTTATGAATGAACGCAGCAGTCTCAGCCAGAGGCAACGTTGTAGCAGGGTGTTTATGAAGGAACGCAGTAGTCTCAGCCAGAGACAGCATCGTAGCAGGGTGTTTATGAAGGAACGCAGTAGTCTCAGCCAGAGACAGCATCGTAGCAGGGTGTTTATGAATGAACGCAGCAGTCTCAGCCAGAGGCAACGTTGTAGCAGGGAGTTTATGAAGGAACGCAGTAGTCTCAGCCAGAGACAGCATCGTAGCAGGGTGTTTATGAATGAACACAGCAGTCTCAGCCAGAGACAGCATCGTAGCAGGGTGTTTATGAATGAACACAGCAGTCTCAGCCAGAGACAACGTCGTAGCAGGGAGTTTATGAATGAACACAGCAGTCTCAGCCAGAGGCAACGTTGTAGCAGGGAGTTTATGAATGAACACAGCAGTCTCAGCCAGAGGCAAGGAGAGGCAGGGAGGAGAGGCAGGGAGGAGAGGCAGGGAGGAGAGGCAGGGAGGTGGCACCGTTCCAGACACTGAGAGTGTGTGAGAGCAGAGGGAGCACTTTGAGGCCTGTGATCAACTCACATTACAGCTCAATGACTCATCCTTCCAGTCTCCCTCCACTCCACTCCCCTCACCCACCCTACCCCACCCGCCTTGGTCTGCCGCACCCCAGCCCCACCACGGTTCCTTAGGGCCATGGCCCTGGCCACAAAATCCCAATTTCACGCCCTCGCTCCGGCGCACAGGCGAAGAAGGCTGCTAATTTGGTTCACGTGTGCCTCCCTCCTCCTCCTGTTCCCGACTGCTAACAGACCTGGCGGCCAGAGGTGTGGACTGGAACCTTTTGTCTGCAGGGAAGGTTAGGAGTGGGGGAAGGGAGATGGTTAGTCCGGCACGCACAGCATCCATTCAGTAGGTATCTCTCGGGACAGATATCATAGTGGCACTCCGCACATCAAGCACTCACTGACATTACTCACAGGATGACACCAGAGCAGTGGCTGTCAATATATTTTACAGTATATCTACAGCACATCTCTCTCCCAATGTCTGTCAATGATTATATAGTCCCATTTTACATACCACTTCTAATTAAAATTGGAATGATCCGTATGTTCTCTTAATTGGCAGGCAATAAAACTATTTACCACAAGCCACATGCAGACACGGTCCTCCCTTTCTCCACTCTGTAATCTAAGTTGTGGGTGTCATAGATCACCAACCTTACCCTTCTTCTGTCATAATCACACCCCATATTAAACCCAATCACACTGTCAGTCCACTAAATGGATGGATCTTATCCTATGATAGACTACCACTCTGTGTTAGAGGTGGCTAGCGGATGCTTATTAACGCTCAGTGATAGTGACCTGCTCTGCCCAGCCTGCCATAATGGGACTCCCAGGCATTGAAACCATATCAGGACCTCATATTTTAGCAGAGACTCTAGACCCAAGCCTGCCTCCCCAGTTAATGGATGGACAGTACATTAGCTATCTTACAGAGAACTGCATAGGCTGTTTAGAGAGGGAGTGAGCACCATTCTCAGTATACTGTATGAAATGTAATCATTTGTAATGTGTAAAACAGAATCATATTCAGTTCAGACTATAGGAGCTTCATGCACCAGGAAATATCATGTTCAAGTTAAAACATGAATGTTATGCAGTACATTGGTTAAGTACAGACACACGCACATTGGTTAAGTACAGACACACGCACATTGGTTAAGTACAGACACACGCACATTGGTTAAGTACAGACACTCGCACATTGGTTAAGTACAGACCCTCGCACATTGGTTAAGTCATAACTAGGACACCTGTCTTTTCTAGGTTTTTTAAACCGCCTGTTTCAGCTGTTTCTGAAGGATCTGAAGCCCCACCTGCTCACCCAGAGGGAGCTATGTGTGTCTTTGAGTTGGTTTGAAAGTGCAGACAAACTCCGCTCGATCCATCTCAAATAAAATGCAACATTCCCTCAGTCTTTGCCTTTGATAGATATCAAAGCCCAGGCACAGTCTGACTCTGAGCATGCTCCATCTCATCTCAGACTGCGACCGCTCTCCGCTAGTGCTATCTAACACTACATAGTTACTCAACAACCAGCCGCCTTGGTGAAGACGGTCAAGTTGACCGTGCAGTCAGGGACATGGTGTACGCTATACAGTCAGGTCTCGTTTTATTTTAATTTCAGAATGCTTTCAGAATCGGAGCCTGTTTTGCTGTGTGATGTCGAGGGCCTTGTCTGACAAAAGCCTCTACAGTCTTTTGCAAAATGATACTAAAATAGCTTGATACTGTAGAAATGTGTAACCTAGCCAACAGAGTGGATACTCTAATATGCAGTATAATCAGGTCTTCCAAATGGAGAGAGAGGGAGCATGGAGGCCTAATCCAATCACACACCGTTAGTGTTACGGTTCGCCTCCATTTGGGCACTCTGCATAATGTGGCCTGTCAGCTTCCAGCAGTTAAACAGAGAGAGAGAGCCTTGGGTTCCAGTCAGGCAGTGTTGGGTTACAGTTCCACAGCCCAACGAGGAGAGATAGCTGTTGTGCATTCCATATGAAGTCGGGAACATTGACGAGCGTTGAAAACACGCATGAACTGCACATCGCCAAGGCCTCCCCTTCGCTGGGCTGGCAGATCAAACCAGGGCAGAGATGCCAGAACATCTGTGGCGTTGAGAGACAGCAGAGTGGTGACAAAACATCTCCAATCTCCCTCCGGGCCTGCTTGTGATCTGGTAGTTTACCTCACACGGCGAGGGGTGATAGAGACAGAGTGACATACAGCCGTGGTAGTCATTTATGCCTTTCTTTGTTATGAAATGCGGTGTGGGGATTTCTATATTTATTCACAGTAGATTGTCTGTCTCTCTGTCTGTCTCTCTGTCTGTGTTTGTCTCTCTCTCTCTCTTTTCATGTCTTTGTTTTTTCAGACTGTTGCCATCTTGATCCGAGTAGAGTTTTAGCACTCTAGTCTAGCTCTCCTGCCCTGGGGGCTTTCCCTCTCCCCCTCCCTCCATCCACCCCTCTGTAATCTGGTAGAGTTGAATTAGATCAGTGCGAGTCATCGTGCACTGTTTAAAGCCATCAAAGAGTGCTCTGTCTCCTGCTGTGGGCCCACTGGCTGTGAGGAGAGAACAGTGAGCCTGTGTGTCTGGGACCCCAGAGACACCCCTCACCCTTCATACACCCCCTCGACCCCCTCCAGCCTGGCAGGGCTCAGGGTGACATCATCACCTCGTCCCTAACCTCTGACCCTTGCCGTTTGACCACCGTGGTGTCGGGGTGACAGTAGACCCTCTGTGTGTCAAGGGAGGACATAGTTAGGAGGTCACAGTGGCCACTGATAGGTATTAGCCCCACCTTGTGAGTCCCACCCAGGGTGTGACCAGGTCAGTGAGAATGGCCTCTGAAAGCCTCTTAAGCCCTTCTACCTCGTCCATGTGTGAGTCATTCATGTATTATATTGCCAAACAAACAACCCTTCGCTTTGAGGCACTTTGACAACACGGAGAGTGGAAGCTGGAGCATGTACTGTTTGTGGACACACGTATCTGACCAATGTGTTTGCGGCAGCTACCTTATAGTATAATTGATTCTCTCCCAAGTTGATACACTGTCTGTCTGGACAGTGTGTGTGTGTGTGTGGCCCTGTGCTCTGTCTCTGACTGCTAGTCTCTCTCTCCTGTGTGACTGACAGATCTGGAGTGTGGAGACGTGCCCCTGCTCACTCCAGGGAGTAAAGAGATGATGTCGCAGGCTCTGAAGGACACGTTCAGCGGCTTCACAAAGGAACAGCAACGACTGGCTATTCCCAAAGGTAAGGCACTTAAACAAGGGATTACTTTCTCTTTTTGTGTCTTTCTCGCTATTTCTCTTTCTCTCCCTCTGTTTCTTGTTCTATCTCTCACTTTACATGTATATTTTTAGATTAACCACTGTGGCATGTTTCCCTATACACACTCAAAACCTAAACCCTTCCTCTCAGTATGACTAAAGATAGCTAAGTGGTGACATTATATTCAAAATGACAGATTGAGTGTACTGGTTGTCAGACAGACTGTAGGAATCAGAGAAAGCCGGGGTAGAGAGACAGACAAAAATGATTCATTATGGTTCTTCGATTGAGGCATACCGAAGAGCTCATCATTTTGTTAATAGCAGGTCTATATTTGGTTTCCCCAGTCCAGCCCTACCAGGCAGTCTGCAAATAGCTGGGGTTTCACTGACAGTCTATTGTTACTGTCACCACGTATCTGCACCACTCCTCCTCTTACCTCTAATAGCAGCAGCAGGTCTAAAATCATGACCCACTGAAACTGCTAATGAAAATGAATGTGCTAGAGAAATGGCTCTGTGGCCTGATAATACCTCATCTCCATTCTAGTTCAGGGGAGTGTAGATTAAACCAGAGGAGTGGACTGGAGGTATTTTGTGACCATGTATATGACTGTGACCTCAGGTAGCTCTTCAGTGACATGTCCCTCCCTCTCCCCCCATGTCCTTCTCAGACCCCAGGCAGTGGACAGAGAGCCACGTGGGAGAGTGGCTGACGTGGACGGTGAATGAGTTCAGCCTGAAGAGCGTGGACTTCCACAAGTTCTGTATGAACGGGGCCAGTCTGTGTGCTTTGGGGAAGGAACGCTTCCTCGATCTAGCTCCTGACTTTGTGGGCGACATTCTCTGGGAACATCTAGAGATGCTTCAGAAAGGTAGGCCCAGGCTATAGCATGATTGTACTACAGTACCCATAATGCTCCGTACAACATATCAATCAGTGTTGGGCTCAATTCGAATTGAAGTAATTTAATATTCAGAAATGTCAAAACTTTTTATCTAAATACTTTTCAGTTTATTGAGAAGTAATTAAAAAAAGAAATGCCTTTGATATATTATTAAATTGTGATTTCTCTTTACTTCCTGAATTGACTACCTTCAATGAAAAATTGAGCCCAACCCTGGTATCAATCACAAGCCTCAGAAATGCTTACTGTTCCGGTCACATTAGCTGTAGTGTGTATTGAAGCACAGCATTGTCTATCTTTGTGCAAAACGATTTCAAGTGTTAGCGCTGTTAGCATTTACATGGTAATCTGAGACGAAGAGGAAGACCTCCCGTTCCTCCTGGTCATTAATATTTAATCAGCTAGGCCCAACCATACATTTACATTACATTTAAGTCATTTAGCAGATGCTCTTATCCAGAGCGACTTACAAATTGGAAAGTTCATACATATTCATCCTGGTCCCCCCGTGGGGAATGAACCCACAACCCTGGCGTTGCAAGCGCCATGCAGTGTGTTTATGGCTATTATAGGATACATGAAATTATAGGATACATGAAATCAATGACGGGGTCAGTGACAGTTGATATCTATTTTTCATGAAGAAGACACAAAGCATTTCCCTGTCAACGGCCTGACCTCTACCTTCCAGGAATCCCACTATACCTCAGACTACTTTGTCAGTAAGTATCACTGAGGGGACTACATCCTATGTACTGTAAGTCTGGATCTAATGCATCAATGGTTTGTTAATCCCTCTCTATCTTTCTCTCCTCCTCCCTTTCTCTCACCCCCTCCCTCTCTCTCTCCTCATCCGCCTCCTACTCCTGTGTTTCTGCAGGCTATGGCATTGAACATGCCCAGTGCGTTCCTCCCTCTGAATACTCCGAGCCGGGCTTCATCACAGAGTCCTACCAGACCCTTCACCCAATCAGCTCAGAGGACCTGCTGTCACTCAAGTACGAGAGTGAATACCCCAACGTCATCCTCCGAGACATGCCCCTCAATCCACTTCAGGGGGACTACTTCTCCGTCAAACAGGAGGTGGTCTCCCCCGACAACATGTGTGTGGGCCGCATCAGCAGAGGTGAGGGGTTACACACAAGATAGTGAAGGAAATGGTTGGAAATCAAGGTTTAGTGTAGTGTGGCTGTTACAGCTGCTGTATTTTAGGTGCCCTATCTCAAAGAGGAACAAGTTAACTTGGGTAATTGGGGCCATTACGTGAGTAGGCCTTTAGTCCATGTCTCAGTTCTGCATAAGACTGAGACTCTGATTCAATCTGATTCAATCCATACAGTATGAATCTATGATAGATATGATTTGTGTGAGTCTTGAGGTCTAGCTAATTGTGTTGGGTTTGTGAACATCACTGTGAGCGTGTGATTTTGCTGATGTTCTCCAATCTTGCCCTGCCACATCACTCATGTACCAGGATAGTAGAAAGGAGGCCCTATAGCTGGCTTGTGGATCAAGCAAACTCGCCTCGAGGAGAAAATAAATGAATTGTTTGTGTCAAGAGTGAGAAGTGAACAAAGCCAGACGGTTCATTAGAGCTGTCTGTCCCTATAGCTTTCATGTAAAACAGCTCAAGCGAGGTAACTTTAAAAAACAACCACATTTTTTTTCTCTCTCTCAACTTTCTCATCTCTGTTTCTCACATCTCAACCTTGAGGCTGTTCTCAGCAAGGACAGAGAGTGACAGAGTGTCAGAGAGCGTGGGTTTTCTTTCTCAAGAACCGCTCTGTTTACTTAATCACATGCACATCTGTTTGCTTTCCCACTGATCGTTTGGAAAAGAATTAACAGTGTGGTTTACATTGATACCAATAAAGCTGGGATTTTCTTCTCAAATCCCCCAGCTGAACAAATGAATAGGGGGTATCAGGGATTTTACAGTACACAGGACCAATCCAGTGGACTGACTGGGCATTCGCCTGCAAGGTATGTCCAGGCCTCGTACATAATAAATCCCAGGGTTTTTGGCAGCGCATTGTGCTTTCTCAATGTGGGAAAGTATTTGTGGCACCACCGAAAACCACACGTGGCTTCAATTTGTGCAATTGAAGATTTCAGCATCAGTCGAGGCACTGGATTATCTTTCATTCTTTAATAGCTCTCAGTTGAAATGCTCCTCTTATCTTTGCCAAGGCCAGAAATAGCAATTCAATTTGTATTGATCTTCTTCCAATTAGACAAAACCAAATGCCAGTTGCGTATGCTAAACTGAGTGTGAAATGAAGGGGCCAAGACCATACATTGCGTTATACAGAACAAAGAAGCTCAGTGAGAGTGTAATTTACTGCCAATGTCTAATGTGTATTCCTGCTATAAATATTGTCCTCTGTCAAATCGTAATGTCCCTGCTCAATACGATTTACTTTCAGAAAATTATATTATCATTCCCTCTCACACCTTGAGACAATACAACTAACAGCTTCTGCTCTCTGTCTCTCAGGTAAGCTGGGAGGACAGGACTCGTTTGAGAGCATTGAGAGCTTTGAAAGCTGTGACCGTCTGACCCAGTCCTGGAGCAGCCAGTCTTCCTTCAACAGTCTGCAGCGCGTCCCATCCTACGACAACTTTGACTCCGAGGACTACCCCAACGCCCTACACGGACACAAGCCCAAGGGAACCTTCAAGGACTACGTCAGGGAGCGCTCAGACCTCAGCAAGGACAAACCTGTCATCCCCGCCGCAGCACTCGCAGGATACACAGGTCAGACGAAATGAATGAATGAATGATGTCATCAATAAATTCATCAATCAAATGTATTAATAAAGCCCTTTAACATCAGCAGATGTCACAAAGTGCTTATGCCAGAAACCCAGCTTAAAACCCCAAACAGCAAGCAATGCAGATGTAGAAGCACAGTGGCTAGGAAAAACTCCCTAGAAAGGCAGAAACTTAGGAAGAAACCTAGAGAGGAACCAGGCTCTGAGGGGTGGCCAGTCCTCTTTTGGCTGTGCCGGGTTGAGATTATAAGAGTACATGGCCATTGAGGCCAGATTGTTCTTCAAGATTATCAAACGTTTATAGATGACCAGCAGGGTCAAATAATAATCCCAGTTACCCCCGGACAGGGCCAACCAGGCAGGATATAACCCCACCCACTTTGCCAAAGCACAGCCCCCATACCACTAGAGTGATATCAACAGACCACCAACATACTACCCTGAGACAAGGCTGAGTATAGCCCACGACGATCTCCTGCACCGCACAAGCACGTGGGGGAGCAAGACCAGAAGATCACGTCAGTGACACAACCCACTCAAGTCGAGTAGAGCATAAAAAGCCTGGCACGACGTGACACACATATCCTAGGGACAGCATGGCAGAGCACTAGTAAGCTAGTGACTCAGCCCCCGTAATAGGGTCAGAGGCAGAAAATCCCAGTGGAGAGAGGGGAGCCGGCCAGGCAGAGACAGCAAGGGTGGTTCGTCATTCCAGTGCCTTGCCGTTCACCTTCGCACCCCTGGGCCAGACTACACTCAATCATAGGACCTACTGAAGAGATGAGTCTTCAGTAAAGACTTAAAGGTTGAGACCATTCCATGAAAATTGAGCTCTAAGCTCTGCCTCCAGCTGTTTGCTTCGAAATTCTAGGGACATTAAGGAGGCCTGCGTCTTGTGACCATAGCGTACATGTAGGTATGTATGTATGTATAGCAGGACCAAATCGGAGAGATGGGTATGAGCAAGTCCATGTAATGCTTTGTAGGTTAACAGTAAAACATTGAAATCAGCCCTAGCCTTAACAGGAAGCCTGTGTAGAATGGCAAGCACTGGAGTAATGTGATACAAATTTTTGTCAAGATTCTAGCAGCCGTATTTAGCACTAACTGAAGTTTATTTAGCTCTTTATCCAGGTAGCCAGAGAGTTAGCAACACCTCCGTCTTTGCGCAATGCGCGGGGGATATGGTCACTAGTGTAACCAGGAGGAGGGGCCTCATTTAACAAAGTCAATTCATCAGGCTTGAGCCATGTTTCAGTCAGGCCAATCACATCAAGGTTATGATCAGTGATTAGTTAATTGACTATGACTGCTTTGGAAGTGAGGGATCTAACATTAGGTAACCCTATTTTGAGATGTGAGATATCACAATCTCATTCAATAATGACAGGCATGGAGGAGGTCTTTATTCCAGTGAGATTGCTAAGGCGAACACCGCCATGTTTAGTTTTGCCAAACCTAGATCGAGGCACAGATACGGTCTCAATGGGGATAGCTGAGCTGACTACACTGACTGTGCAAGTGGCAGACTCCACTAAACTGGCAGGCTGGCTAACAGCCTGCTGCCTGGCCTGCACCCTATCTCATTGTGAAGCTAGAGGAGTTAGAGCCCTCTCTATATTGATAGATAAGATGACTAAATGCAGGTTACAGTTTTAAAAATGTGCGATCAACTACAATAGGCATGGCCAAACATTCATCCCTCTTACTTCTTACAGGCGTGTTTATGCCACCCAACTGGGCCCTATGTTACATGTTTGCCAGGCAGTTGCAGCAGTTGTACATACTGTAGGTGTACCTCAATGTAACTGGGTCTCCGTAACTGGCAGCACAGCTTCTGGCTGAGAGCGTTTATATACACTCCTCTATATCAGCCTCTGTGGCACTGCAGGCCCAGAGTCATGCACTTACAGGAAACACTTGCTCTCAGCCTCTTCTCTTTCTTCTCTCCATCTCGCGTTGTCTTGCACTTCTGACTTTTTCATCTGCACCGTTTTATCTGTGGCCGCATCTCAACCTATTTTCCAGGTCGTCTTGGCAACCCGGGTGCAAACACAAAACGATACCTGCCCTGTGCACTTAACACTTGAGTAGATTTATCTGTTCATCTGTTATAGCCCCTTTCTTTCTACCTGATGAAAAAACTACTCTATCTTCTATTTAAACAGAAAGAAACACATTTTAGAAGTAAAAAAAAAGATCCAAGTCTGGCACATTCTATTTTAGTATTCTTTTTATGAGGTTTTCAGTTCGTTGCTACTTAAATCCCTATTCACCATTTGACATTTTGGAACCTATACAGAACAACCACATGATTTCACATGTGGAAAATCACATGATTTCACATGAAATTCATGTGGTCTTTCCGTAAGGGAGTGGAATTCTCCATGTTTCAAAGTAGAGCTCATATACAGTATATATACAGTGCATTCAGAAAGTATTCAGACCCCTTGACCGTTTCCACATTTTGTTACGTTACAGCCTTATTCTAAAATTGATAAAATTGTTTTTTCCCCTCATGACTCTACACACAATAACCCATAATGACAAAGCGAGAATAGGTTTTTAGAAATTCTTGCGCATTTATTACAAATTGTGTTTTTACAACTTGATTGGAGTCCACCTGTGGTAAATTCAATTGATTGGACATGATTTGGAAAGGCTGTCTATATAAGGTCCCACAGTTGACAGTGCATGTCAGAGCAAAAACCAAGCCATGAGGTCGAAGAGCTCCGAGACAGGATTGTGTCGAGGCACAGATCTGGGGAAGGGTACCAAAACATTTCTGCAGCATTGAAGGTCCCCAAGAACACAGTGGTCTCCATCATTCTTAAATGGAAGACGTTTGGAACCACCAAGACTTCCTAGAGCTGGCTGCCCGGGCCAACCTGAGCAATTAGGGGAGAATGGCATTGCTTAGAGAGGTGACCAAGAAGCCGATGGTCACTCTAACAGAGCTCCAGTGTTCCTCTGTGGAGATGGGAGAACCTTCCAGAAGAACAACCATCTCTGCAGTACTCCACCAATCAGGCCTTTATAATAGAATGGCCAGACAGAAGCCACTCCTCAGTAAAAGGCACAAGACAGCCTGCTTGGTGTTTGTCAAAAGGCACATAAAGGACTCTCAGACCATGAGAAACAAGATTCTCTGGTCTGATGAAACCAAGATTGAACTCTTTGGCCTGAATGCCAAGCGTCACGTCTGGAGGAAACCTGGCACCATCCCTATGGTGAAGCATGGTGGTGGCAGCATCATGCTGTGGGGATGTTTTTCAGCAGCAGGGACTGGGAGACTAGTCAGTACCGAGGAAAAGAGCAAAGTACAGAGAGATCCTTGATGAAATCCTGTTCCAGAGCGCTCTGGAATTCAGATTGGGGCGAAGGTTCCCCTTCCAACAGGACAATGACGCTAAGCACACAGCAAAGACAACACAGGAGTGGCTTCGGGACAAGTCTCTGAATGTCCTTGAGTGGCCCAGCCAGAGCCCGGACTTGAACCCAATCAAACATCTCTGGAGAGACCTGAAAATAGCTGTGCTGCAACACTCCCCATCCAACCTAACAGAGCTTGAGAGGATCTGCAGAGAAGAATAGGAAAAACTCCCCAAATACAGGTGTGCCAAGCTTGTAGCGTAACACCCAAAAAGAATCGAGGCTGTAATCGCTGCCAAAGGCGCTTCAACAAAGTACTGATTAAAGGTACTCAATTCTTATGTAAATGTCATATTTCAGTTTTTTTTTTTGTAATACGTTTGCAAAAAATCTAAAAACCTGTGTTTGCTTGGTGGTATTGTGTGTAGACTGATGATGAAAAACAACGATTTCATCCATTTTAGAATAAGGCTGTAAAGTAACAAAATGTGGAAGAAGTCTAGGAGTCTGAATACTTTCCTAATGCACTGTACATCTATGGAGACTGAGAAGCAATTTAAGGGGAAACAGTCTCTCAATAACTTTAATGCCCTAGAAAGACTAGTCCTTTGGGGACTTTCTCCCCTCTGTATTAAATTGCAGTCACAAGGTCACTAGTAGGGAAGAAGGGAAATGCCAGAACACACACTGTACGTCACTGACAACGTATACTTCAGATTGCTTAAAGCATTGCCTACAATTGGCATCTCAAGGTCATTTTTGATCTGCAAGGTTGTCTGTACTAATCAATTATGTAAATTACCTAATTCATGCATTAATCTTTTGATGATAATTGTATACTTACAGAGACGTACATTAGATGTAAATTAGAAATGTAAGATAAAGTGAAAGATAGATATAAACAATTGGCATGCCCTCATTGAAGTCTTTGACATTAGTAATATAATGCCAGCTTGTGGTAAAGATGTAGAATCTTAATTTGATCCACCCTGTTGAAGGAGAACTTTCCTGCAATGGTTTTAAAAGGCTTCTGAAGTTTGTAATTTCCACTTAGAAATTTCAGACTTGATTTTCCCTTATGAAAAATGTATCATCCCCCTACAAAAATGTCCATTAATTCTAATCCACATAATAATTCACATTTCCTGTTGCTGCAGGATTATTTTCCTGCTGTAGCAAACTGGCTCAAATTAAGATCCTACATCTGTAGGCTATTTGCTGCATGTCATCATGCATGCACGCATTTCTGCAAAGTAATTCACTTCCCTATGTGTACAATGATGTAGCATTAGATACAAAGCTACCGTAGACTCATGTTCAGAGGCTAATGCATGTTCACATATTTTCATTGGAGTCAGAATACTTTCTCAGAGCTTTTAGTCATGCAGAACTAAAGAGAAGAAAAGAAACATGAGACTTCAATATGCTTATGTCTAGCTGGCAACAACCATTGTTATTAACTGTTATCACCCTGTATCCTGTACTGCAGCCAAGAGAAAGACCACCCCATTATGCCCCCAAGCAACAAATGCATTTTCTTACTATGTGAAAAATAGAGAGAATCTGCCAAAAAAGAGTAAGACGTGTATGTAGTATCTCAAATAGCTGTTGATGAAAACGTGTTTTGGCTTCCTGTCCCAGTAGCTGTGCACTGACAGGCACACACACGGTTCTCTGTCACACACAGTGATGAGTTGGTGTGATAAAGAAGGTGTGAGATAAGTGAGGCTCAGTCAGTCGTCAACTCAGAGGTTGACTGTGTTTCTCATCACCAATCACACTTCTGTCAGCTCTTGGGATGCAGCAGGCAGTCAGCCACAGTGCCTTGGACAATTACAGCCTACTCTCTCTCTCTCTCTCTCTCTCTCTCTCTCTCTCTCTCTCTCTCTCTCTCTCTCTCTCTCTCTCTCTCTCTCTCTCTCTCTCTCTCTCTCTCTCTCTCTCTCTCTCTCTCTCTCTCTCTCTCTCTCTCTCTCTCTCTCTCTCTCTCTCTCTCTCTCTCTCTCTCTCTCTCTCTCTCTCTCTCTCTCTCTCTCTCTCTCTGTCTCTGTCTCTGTCTCTGTCTCTGTCTCTGTCTCTGTCTCTGTCTCTGTCTCTGTCTCTCTCTCTGTCTCTCTGTCTCTCTGTCCACCCTGCATAGGCTTTACAGATGAGACTGTAGCCTAAGGGCAGATCCTAAACAGTACTATGAATGCCAGCCCCCCACCCTTTCTCCACCGTAGATGTTTTTTCAATGAGGCCCATTGTGCTTGGAGGCTTTTAACATATTTTTGGAGATTTTTTTGGGGGGGTCGCCAACATTTTCGTGTGAGCGCTCGAGGGGGTTGGAAACGGGCACTGTTGTATCATCCTTATGTGGGCCCACTGTTACAGTAGCGGGGTTTTTGGAATGTGACTTGATCTGGAGGATTATTTGCTGAAGTTTGGTGTGTTTTATTATGCAGTATGCCATTTTAGATTCCTAATTGATAATATATGCCTTTACCCCCAATTTCATCACCCCTAGATACTGGCCAGATTTAACCTTGGGACTGTGAAGAATGTATTGTATGGATTTAAACATTTGTCTTTTCACAACTACATCCCTCAAACCCTAAGAAGGTAGTTGGAATTATTTTTGTCCTGACCTGCAGTTAGTTAGATTTGTCTTTGCATTCATGTTCATAACTGAGTGAAGAGGGTAGAAGGCCTGGATTGAAAATGACTTATTTTGCTTTCAAGTGTTCAACCCACAGTCCCATTTCTCTGAAAGCTTTGGTTTGTGTTGTATAAGGGTGCGTTTATGAGCCAGTTCTGGGAGGTAACAGCTCTGCTCGGCTACAGCTTTGCTAAGCAGCCAGTGCATAGGCAGGTGTGATTTGAATTGAGTGGGGTTTTCTGTCTGTACAGAAAACCACAAGATCAAAGAGTACGGAAGCTTTGTTTTTCACTTCTGCTACTCTTTTTCTTGTCAACACACATGTAATAACCCCAGCAGTTCTGGTTGTCACATTTAGGCCATTTGTTAAGTCTACAAATTACAGTATATATTTTTTTATTCAAATTGTAGGTAATTGTATTAAACTGCTTTTATAGTATATTGCATTATCAGTGCATACCTGAACATTACAGAAGGCAACAACATTTATTTACCAATTAGATTAAATGTAATGTTTCTAATGGCTGATCTCTGGGAGTCTACACCACACACACACACACACACACACACACACACACACACACACACACACACACACACACACACACACACACACACACACACACACACACACACACACACACACACACACACACACACACACACACACACACACACACACGAAGACCCCCTCTTTTTTTAAACCACAGTGATTTCATTGCCATGGAATTCATACAGTCAGACAAAAATATGCTGTGAACTCCAGCTCCAGATACTGCAGAGGGAAAAGTGTACACAAAGGGATTCATGATGAATGGGACCCTTGTCTGTGAAAACACTGATTTCTCTCCACTATCGTGCCTTGTGCACGTCTGATTTAGAATTGAATATTTGTCTTTTTATAGTAGGAAATGAATGACCCTAAGACGAGTAGTTAATGAGAAGCATGAGGAGAACAGTCAGTCACAGATATGCTGTGTTTGCATGTGGCTGATGATGACATGTTCTGTAATACTGATCTGTATTATACTGAAAACAAGACTCCTCTCTCTCAGTGTTCTAACCTTGTTCTCATCTCTCTCCCTTATCCTGGTTCTGCTCTGCAGGCAGTGGCCCCATCCAGCTGTGGCAGTTTCTGCTGGAGCTTCTGACGGACAAATCCTGTCAGTCCTTCATCAGCTGGACGGGAGACGGCTGGGAGTTCAAGCTGTCCGACCCTGACGAGGTGAGAGGTCATGACCCCCCCCCACCACTGACCTTACATGGCATGGGGGCCCAAAACAGTTAGACAGATGAGGTTGATGTCTTTTTAATGTGAGGCCAACAACACTGTAATTTGCCTCACTTAGACTTAGAGGTATCAGGTACATTTAGCTACATTAAATATTGATCCATGTCAAGAGAAGACATGTACACGATAACACTGTATTGTGAGGTTAGTGCAGAGCTTTGTCTCAAGTTTGATACACAGTGTAACAGGGTGCCTTTTCCCTCTGTGACTCAGGTGGCTCGGAGGTGGGGGAAGAGGAAAAACAAGCCCAAGATGAACTACGAAAAGCTGAGCCGAGGCCTGCGCTACTACTACGACAAGAACATCATCCACAAGACATCAGGGAAGCGCTACGTCTACCGCTTTGTCTGTGACTTAAAAAGCCTGCTGGGATACACCCCCGAGGAGCTCCACGCCATGCTGGACGTCAAGCCTGATGTGGACGAGTGAAAACAGAGGGATGAGAGAAGAGAAGAAGAAGAGGAGAGTAAAGGAGCTGAGGGGACTGGGGCTCAGAGATTGATATTTACCGTCCGGTTAAAGGGGGCGTCCATTTTGAGACCAAACATGTTCATTCTTAACACCTAAACTGTGGTCTGTATCATTTTGAGCTGTTGTCAAACGATGTTCAGAAAGGAAGCACTATGCCAAATGTGCAAATTCATAATTTGTTGCATTTGAGATAGATACAGGTATTACTTAGTAACTCAAGGCACATGGAAAGCTATCAATTAGAATAGAGTGGCCATTTAGCCTAAGTAGGACAAAAAACTGTCATTGAGGAAGAGGGCCAAGAGACAGTGAAGGATTCATTTTAGGGAAGGACATTGCATGGATGGAGAGTTCCTTCTATGGAATTTGTTGCCAAATTAAAAATGGAAAGTAGTGGAAGTAGGTCACTGTCTCTATGCCACTGCACACAATAGACATTGGGTAGAGTTCTCAGCTTGGACCAAAAAAGTATTTTTATTTTTTACTGTTGTTTCAGAAGCATAATGTTTGTGCCAGTATTATCGTTGAGATTGTACTGTTGAGTCTCAGTCCGACCAGGGTTCCCCCGTTTAGTTTTTTTTATGCTGATGAAGCTATTCTGAAACTAAACATTGCACCGTTTAAGGCTAAGTTAGTCCTGTCTCCTCTCTGCGAAAGCCCAATAACTGAAACATGCTGATTTGGTTATACAGACGACACTAGACACTGGCTTTTTTACTCATTTTCATAGGTTGGGTGGAGAGTAACTTACTCATACCAAGAGCAGTTGATAGACAACTGAAAGTAACCGTTGCTTTAAAACTGACGCTTTCACCTTTGCACATTTGCCGCTTCACTATAGAAATATACTGTCTGCCACCAGGACTTTGCAGATTGCATACATTACTGTCCTGCCACCAGTAATAAAAGTCCTTAGACACCCTTTCTGTGGTGAGTTTTGAAAGTATTTGGACATAAAAGAGACAAACGTGCTCAATCTGTATATTAAGTGGTTTTCCATGCCCCATTTTAGCATTGTTTTAGACGAGAACAAAGAAGGAGGGACCTGTTGTCGACAGATTGAATTGCGAGCCATGTACATGAGGGATTGGTTTTGTCGGAAAGCTTAGGAATGTAGAGTATACTGTATTTTTGTGTGTTATGTGGTGTTCTCTGAATGAAGGGAAGCTGCCATAGATAGGTAAGGTATATCGAGGATGCATTATGGTAGTAGGATGAAAAGATAAGGGTTCGAAGCGAGGAGTATAAACTTTGGATGACTGTTTGAATAAGAGGAGTGGGTGGTTTTGGGAGGGAAGCGTGGAGTTGTGAAGTTAAAGAGAATGATCATCATTATGGCATGAGGATGAGATTAATGCTTGTGCCGCTGCACAGCTTGGAGGCTTTTGTTAACTGAAGTGTTTGTATTGATGCTCCCTTTCACCACTTTCGGAGGAGGTAGAGATCTATAGAAAACAGGACTACCATAAACAGTTGGGCTAAAGGACTACTTGGAGAGATGTGGCATTATATGCTATTTTCTTACCATGCTTTGTACATGCTTTTCTATTGTTTCTAAGACAGAAGGACATCCTATTCAGTATATGGAATCGATAAATGAAATTATATGCCCTGAATACTGTATGTACTTGTGCGGCTTGTTCCCACTGTTCCCACTGGTTGTCGTCAGTGGGAACATGACTGTACGCAGGCATTAGGGGAAAAGCCGAAGTCAAGAAATATCATCTTAAAATACAAATGTTATTGTTTACAGTGGCTGAATGTTACCCATATTGATGAAAATAGGTTTTGAAATGTCTATTTGTACAGATTGTATTTCATAACGCTTTATTAAGACCCAGATTAAACAAATAAGCAAGAGACAAAGCAGGAATAATAACCAAATCCATGTGAGGTCTAGGCGATAGATAGGGCTTTGGGTATGTCCACCATCTTGGAGGACAGGGACCGTTATTCCCTCACGTTCAAAGTGTTGTTTCTGCTTTGATCTTTTGATTTGTTGGAAAGCACTCAGCGTTAGGACTCAGCGAAGAGATTTGGCTGGACTGACTGTAGTTCCCCCTTGAGATTATAGGAAAGCGATATCTTTCCATATTAGTTACGTTTTAGTTGGGCAACTGACCACAGAGTTGGTACTTCAAGTGTCAGTCAGCATAAACACACACACACACACACACATGTAATTGTGTAGAGAAGATTGAATTCTCTTGAACAAATCAATACACCCAATCTCTGTGGTTCCGTCCTTTATGCACGCTACATTTCCAGGATTCACATCACTGTTTGATTATTACTGTTCAAATGTTTTTACTTCAAAGAATGTTTTTTTTATGTTAGGACAACTGTTCAGATATTTAAATATATGCTTAACTTGTTGTTGACGATGCCTTCCAGCTCCAAGCCAGTCACCATTTTGAGTAGATCAGAATATAATATCTTTGTCTGTTTAAATGGAACATATACTGTGTCTGTTTGGACTTCAAAGTCAAGTTTGTTTCAGTAAATGTCATATACGTTAAGTTGTAGACACAAGTATTGCACAGCTATTTCTAAATGGACTAAATACATACATACACAGATACCTTAACATATTACCATATCTCAAACTGATCCATTAGGAAACCTGTTTTGTTATGGATGGTGTTGTTTTTTGTATATTTTATAGTGTTTCTGTATTTTTGTTAATGAGATACTTTTTATGTATTTAGTTCACAAACATTTGAATATTTTTCAATAATTTATATTTTATAAAAGAAAAAGACACAGACAGCTGGTGCTTTCATGGGAAATAAAGGTAGCACAGGAAAAATGTAGCGATTTTCTTTCGATATAGAGAATAGACCTTTCTGTTAAAGAAAAAGGCTGATGCTGGCCCATCATTGATTTCTGCTGGAAAGTTTTATAAACTGAAGCTTCTATTTCTTAATGTACTTTAAAAAAAATTGTCATAAAAAATATATGTGAACAAATATTTCATACTTTTGTGTGTATTGTGTGGTTATTTCTTCTGATATTACCAGAGCAAAAAAGGCTTTAGAAACATTACATCTATACTGTAACTTACAGTACATTGAGCTCTTAACATGAAATGAATCAGAAATTGCAGTCTTAGAAATTGCAGTCTTAGTCAGCTCTTTGTAAACACAATAAAAGTAGATACAGAATTTTATCCTGTACACATCATTATCCTCAAAATATTTCTGTGTACTCATTTTAATAACTACCTGGGCATATACTAGGCCTATACATATCACACATTGCATATTAATAACTCACATCCAAAACCTACCTGAGCAAGTCAGTATCTCACTCAACCATGATAACACTTAAGACTGTGTTTACACAGGCAGCCCATTTCTGATCTTTTTCCTACTAATTGGTCTTTTGACCAATAAAATCTGATATTTTCACATCAGATCTTATTCAGAGCTGATCTGATTGGTCAAAAGACTAATTAGTGAAACAAAAGATCAGAATTGGGCTGCCTGTGTAAATGCAGCCGAATACAGTACATCTACAATGTGCAGATTAATAGTATGTGTTGGTCTCAGTTTGGGCCTGGTGGCAGATCCAGGTCCCCTCTGAAAGGCATGCTGGGATGTCGCTTCCACGGCGATGGGTGACGTCAAAGCAGAAGCAGGCACACTGGGCCCATTCATGTGTTTGTAACCATAGGCTCCTAGCAATTCCATTTCAGATAAAAACCATACAGGCCGTGGCCTGCTCCCCAGCCGCTGCCCTGGCCGACACAGCACAGCTGTCTGGCTCCTCTAGAACAGCACACTGGATAAAAGGCCAAGGACCAGTCCCAATACAGACTAGTGTTTTCATCCCACTGTCACAGAATGGTCTCTACCAAACTAAGCTTTATCAGTTATTGGCATAAAGATGAAAAATGTTATATTCCTTTACTGGGATGATAATGTATAATGGCTTGGTATGAGATGTCACATCAGAACAGAGGCTAGACCTTGAAATCCGTACCATATTTCAGACGTTTTGTACATCAAAAACCAAGTAGGAAGATCCTTGCTGAGATGTTCAATAGCGTGCAATATGCTCATGGTTCAAATGAGCTGTAGGGAAGAAGCTTAGGTTAGAACTTTACTATTAAAACTATAGTCTCAGACTCCTTAACAATGGTATAATTTTTACTGGGACTTGGATGCAACATGACTAAAACGTCTCGTACCTGCAACTTTTTATAAATACAGTAGACAGGATGTAGATGCTGACACTCACGCATACACGCATACGAGCACGTACACACAGACACACTGGCTAATTTTCTAATGGACTGGAGGAGCATGTGCAGAGGGTGGCTTAGGTGATGCAGGTGGCTCTTCTAACATTTACGATTCCACCCCGTGGGCCTGTGATCCAGACCAGACACTATAACCAGGCCCCTCGTGCCAAAGAACCCGGAACAAAACCCAACACATCATGATACCATTCACACCTGTTGGTTTCACATCCAAAGAGAGAGAGAGACAAAGCACTCAGATGAGGTGTGGACTTCACATGGTAATTTGTTTGTATCTCACTCAACTCACAGACCCCCAAAACTAAATCACTGCTAAAGAGAGAAAAGAGAGAGAACATAACAGCGGAATAGAAAAGTAAACCGTAGTGCCTGGTGGTGGCACCAAGATGTCAGGAGACGGAGATGTCTGCCTCCCTGTCTGAGACCCCATGTCGCTCACAGCTTACTCCACTCCAGAAATGGAGAGAGACGCATTTGTCAGACTTCAACCCAAATATTTATCTAAAGGCCTCGCTTGCGAAGCTTCATCTGTCTCCTACGCCTAGTCTTTTAAACAGGAGTGAGAAAGGAGGAAGAGGATGAGCATGAGGAGGAGGATAGGGCACACTAAGGTTCAGACTGAGATAGCTGCACTACAGAGGTTGGTGAATTGTGTTGTTCAACACGTTTCAGGATGACATGTTGTTAAGATGAAAAGACTGAGATGCAGGGGAAGAATAGAGTAGGAGGGGGATAGGACCTTTGACTGGCTGTGTGCTGTGTTTACTGCCATTAGATTCTCCTAACCACCGGACCTTACCAGGCAAAACTCCTAGTCCTATTTAGTAAGCACTCTATGTTGTGCAGGCCTATTGCGTAGTTGGTTAAGCAATTTGTCTAGGATGGTAGAACCCATAATACCTCCCTGATCTCTGCCTCTCTCAGTACTTAATCACAGCTCCTCTGTAGGGAGAGAGGGAGAGTGTGACGCAGACAGATACAGCTCACTGCTTCCATTACGCAGAGAAGGCATGAAATATGACCAACATTCCCCTCGGCCCCCCATTGGCAGTAACACAACAGAGTTGGTTCTATTCTGGTCTTATTGTTCTCCATGGTAGAGTTTGCTTGTTTGAGTTAATATGGACCCAGGGTAGGAGTGGTGTCTGGGGAACACATAAACACATTGGTCCATGTCCGTTTCAAGAGACACTATCTTTTCCAACGGTCTGACCCTTCTCATGGTTACTGCTGTGACCAAACATCATTCAGAGACGAAGGATTTACACAATCACCACAGTTGTCAGAGACTGAGTAAACACCCAGAAAATAGTGACACTTTTAAGATGTTTGACATTTACGGAACATTCATGTAATTAACAAACTTGATTGACATACAAAAGAAGACATTGTATTTACTATGACTTCCCACTCCGGGAAAAGGAGGTAGTCAATCTCCTGCTTTTTTTCTTTTCATTCTCATTCATCTGTGTGTATTGTGGTGGAGGAGATGGGTTGACCCACATGTCACTGCAGGTGGAGGACTGTATTATACAGGTTTATGAAGGTCACGGCTGGGGCATCCTCAGCTTGGGCTGCAATTTGCATTTTTATTGCTGTTGTCGCATCCCCAGTTAATATGCCATTGACTCCCAAAGGCACCCCTGGTCCTCGTGGTAGCCCTGCTGAAATGAGAGCCAGTCTTGGGGCTGGTGGACTGCCCGCCCTGCATTCATGAGGGCCTGGGTACCAGGGACCTGGCATTCTGGGCAGGAAATGGAGTGGCTTCACATGGTAATGTGGACTTTCCATTAGTAATGGTGATTGATTTACAACCCAGGCACTACAGTACCTGTCAGATACAGGGCCACACTGAGGGGGGTGGCTTCATTGTGAGGAGGTGAAGGAGTAGATGTGTGTTTGAGGAGTGAGTGGAGTGGTCTTGCCCGGTTAAGGGGAGAGTGTGGAGGGTTGGTGGGGTGAAGGGATGGTCGTGAATGTGTGGAGCCACTCTCCTGCATTGATTACAAAATGTCTTCTCCAGACCACAAGAACAAAGGGGAACGGTAATACGCTATAATTTATTTTCCTGAATAAAGGTCATTTTCAATTTTGGTTCTTAAGAGGCCAATTTATTACTTGACTTGAATACAGACACTGCATTTGATATTTATAGGTCTAGAAGCGTTTCAGTTGGACATACTGTAAGAATGTGATTCCATGCATGTGTTCCTCTGTCTGTACAAGTGGATTGTGTGTGTGTGAGCATGCACGGGTGTTTGTGTGTGTGTGTGTGTGTGTGTTTGTGTGTGTGTGTGTGTGCAGCTGGATTAGAACAGGTTTTGGTCACTGTCCAGTTGTAGGACCGAATGTTTTCACTTCTCTTTTACAGCGGGTCGGCTGGGATTCAACAACTTTCCCAGGACATCTGCTCAGAGCGCCCACGTTAGAGCCCTTGGCCAATCAGACGGCATTGAACGCCCCTCAGACCAGTGTGTGCGTGCTTTGATTGGCAGCTGGAGCCAGGGCCCAGAAAGGGAAGGCCTGAGAATTTTCCGAAACATTTTCATCTCTGCCTTGGTTCTCGCCAACATCTGCTTCCAATCACAGTCAGCGAGTAGCCCCCCCCCCTCCCCCCAGTCTGGCTTTCTTACAAACACACACCAGTCCCATGCTGGCCACCCCCTCAACCCCTGCCACTGCTGCCGCCCACCCCTCAAAGGCCCACAGTCCTCTCTCTTTCTGCTATGGACCCTCCACTCCCTAGCCCTCTCTATTCCCCCTCGCTTGTAATGACTCCTTGCATTACATTCATGATGAGTAAGATTTTTTCCATGGTTAGGATTTGAAAGCTTTCAAATAACCTTCAACAACTGAGGGAAGTGTTAATTGTCTAGCTTTGTCTCAGGTTCATTAAGTCTGTCAGCAAATTAAGTTGATTTCATTACATATGATAAAGTCATTATTACAAATCAAAACAATATTATCTTCTAATGTCCTTGGTAAGAAATATAACTGGCTTGAGAGGAGATGTTTTCCATTGTGGGTGTGAGAGTTGTGGGTGGGTGAAGAGTGAGTGGATCAGATATGAATGTCTTAAATTAAGGTAAAGTGAACACACAGACACTAACACACATGCACACACACAGCTGCATCATGGAACTGCTGCTCTCAGCACCCCACTCCCACCCTCTCCCTGAGAAAACAGTCAACCCTTTTCGTTCTTCACCAAAGCCCCATGGCTTCCACTCTCTGTCTTTTCTCTTTCTTCTTGTACGTAGCTTGCCTTTCCCCCTTTACTAATGCTTTCAACCCCCAGCCCCTCCCCCTTCATTAAACTACTTCAGCCTCATGTGTGGTCAGTTGTAGCTCTTCTTGCGTGACTTTCAACCATGTAGATTGAGTCAATAAACAGTGAAAAACCTGCTTATCATAGCAGGCACTTTCCATACATATTCAGAAATAAGCATGGTGAATCACTGTAGTCTAACAAAAACACACAATCTAAGGAGCTCTTACTGGAGTTCTCAGCGGCATTCGCAGGAGGTTGTCTTACTGTATTACTTCTGCCTCTGAGGCTTCAAGGCTAAACATGGGAAACATGTTTCCTGGAGAGAAAAGTTAGTCAGAGAAAGGTTAAGGATTTTTCCAACTCCCACTAACATGTGCTGTACAACCTGTACTGTGCAGTACATGTGCTGTTGACAAACAATGAATGTCAAATTCTGTACATCAATAAATCAAGGACAATGAACACTGTAGCTGTGATGCCAGTAGTGAACCACAACCTACCATCATTTAGTGAACAGCCACTGATAAAGAGTATAACAAACATGTTAGCTCTAAGGCACAAACACAAGTCATGGGTTTCTAGTGACCTAAGATGTAGATACAGACTGTTCTTGAGCTTCCTTCCCATTGACCTTTGACCCTTAACATCATTGGCTCTCTGGCCTGCTCCTGCTGAAGCTGTTGTGATTTAGTGCCCAGTAGTGCTGACTGCTCTTCCTGGGTAATCCAGGGCCTGGCCTGGACCTGGCCTGGCAGTAAATCTACTGTCTCTGTCTAGGGAGATAGGGTCAAACTGCAGACAGGGTTCTTAGGTTGTATCCTTTGCCTAAGACATTTTCTGGTAAATCGCATTGATTCAACCTAGACTGAATGCAAGTAAAACATTACGAGAGATATTTTAATGGACCGTCTTCTTGCCTGTATTTCCTGCACAGGCACTTGTGAAAGTAGAAGAGTTGAGTAAACCTTAGGTTACCTCTGACTGTGGGAATTGAGGTCTCCTTGGCAGAGAGCAGAGCTGAGGAGGCAGTAGACAGCCAGGTCATGTTTGGTCTATGGTCTCTGGTTACAGTGGTCTCTCACCCCTCCACCTCTCATCACTTCACCAGTCTACTCTCACCGTCCACCAGCCTCTCAGAGGTGGCTGACCAGGATGCAAGAGTGCAAGCGTTGCCATAACCAAAAATAAAAAAAATGGACACAGAACAAGCATGGGTGAATGTGTGTGACTGCAGCCTGTGCTAACTAAGCAGAAGAGGGAGAAAAGGAAAATAAAGTAATATTCAGCACCTGCTATCCCACAATCCTTAGTAACTCATGGGGAATTGGTTACCTGCTTCTTGTCTTAATTCACACTAAGGGCTCTATTCAATCCGTATTGCGGAAATTCTACGCTAAAGCCAAATAAGAATTTAAAGGCATTGTTCCCTCGTTGGCGGAGACGGCATTCATGGTAAATGCTGCATATGTCGGCTCAATCGGAAATGACCTTTACATTTATATTGCAAAATCTGTAACGCTGTAACGATTGTCTGTTGAAGAAGGTGTGGACCAAAGCGCAGCGTGGTAAGTGTTCATGCTTTTATTTCAACTGAACACTCATAACAAAAATAACAAAAATAGAACAACACGAAACAGTCCTGTCAGGTGCAGAAACACAAACCAGAAAATAACTACCCACAAAAACCATGTGGGAAAAAACTACCTAAGTATGGTTCTCAATCAGAGACAACAATAGACAGCTGCCTCTGATTGAGAACCACACCCGGCCAAACAACAAAGAAATACAAAACATAGAAAATGAACATAGAATGCCCACCCAAATCACACCCTGACCAAACTAAAATAGAGACATAAAAAGCTCTCTGCGGTCAGGGCGTGACAAACGCTTCCACAATAGGGATTGAATAGAGCCCTAAGTATCTTTCAATATTTTTAAGGCTGATTAATTATGTTATCAATTTATAATACATCTCTATAGCTACTTTACAAATGGTTCCTCAACTGAAGCTAAAGGACAAACCGGGTGACACTTTAAAATGTAAGCAGTTTAGAAAATAAAATGCAAAATCTTCACAAAGTCTAACTTTGATTTAAAACACTAGAATGTTACAGCAGATATTGTCCTTGTGAGGAATTCAACCCTCCCTCTCTCTTCCAATGGCCACACTGAGTAAAGTAATCTGTGACAACCTTTGGCATCTCAGAGGTTAAAGCTTTGTGGGAAAGGACAAGAGCATTTAGAGTTTGTGTGAAGGCAGACATACACAACATGAATGAACTCACACAACATTAATTAACACATTTTCTTGCAATAACACATTAAAATATATCCTCTCTGCTTTGAGCCATAAACTAGGTGGAAGTCAACTTACACAAGAAAACATTCCTAAATTGATCGGTCTGCTGGCCGGTGGCTTTGCCAGTGGTTAGGGCAGCCAGGCCGGCAGGGGAGAAGGCCACTGGGACTTGGGAGGTGCTCTGAGTGGTTTGCTGCCCATGAGTGGGCATCTAGACGGACAGCTATGAGCCCTAAACTGGCAGAAGATGGTCACAAGCAGAGTTGCATATCATTGCTCTTTGGGGTTGCAGTTGCTAATGGAAATACAATGTTCTTCAAGGGAACTCTCAAGAGCTCCTAAAGGTCAGAGATCATAGTCACTCTTACATTTTCATTTATTTATTTTCTGTATTTAAAATGTCACAACCTTACTGTTGAAATATGGAAACATCTGAAGGAGTTGATAGACAGGTGATTATGGCTAGATAAGGTTTCAGTTTGGCAAGAACATGGAAAGATGGTCTCTTTTCACTGTAGTTCAAAGGTTAACACTGTCTACATTTGGAAACAGAGGTTTCTTGAAGTCATTCCTGGAGTCGTTTGACCCCCAAGCTCTAAAGTTAGTCAGTGGCACATTTTTTGCTTGTTCAGAACACACAACAAAATCATCATCTCCCATGGCTATTTTCAGTGGAAGGCAACATTCCACAAACCCACAGTGTACAATACCTAGAATTAAGCTTGGTAAGTCCCACCACTTCTTTCCAAGGAAGCTGAAATCATGCAATCAACTAAGCCATGTTGCCAGTAGTATTTTTCCACAGAATCGTTCAACATGACTAAGTAGACACATCAGCCCACTCTTACCTCTCTCACTGTCTCAGTGTGATGTCACACGATGGCACTGTCCAAGATGACACTGTCCAACAAGATGACACTGTCCAACAAGATGACACTGTCCAAACTCCCTCTATGACCTAGCAGTGCCTGCATGTACCCCCCCCCCCCCAAGGCACTTAGGCCTACATGCGTGTATCTCACAAAAGCCAGAGAGAGAAAATGGGGGGGGGGGGGGGGGGGGGTGAGGAAAAGTTCCCTGGGCCTGCTTCCCAAGTCTGCATTCCCCAGAATCAGGCAGCAATATAAACAGGGCCCTCCAAGTGACTAAGGCCTAATATAAACCAGAGTCAGGCGTCTGTCTGTGCCAGCTGGGTACCACCCCACTGAGTCAATGAAACTTTAAAAGACAAGAGAGAAAATACAATGTAACACATACCATCAATAGTGAGGGAACGGGAGGGGGAGGGTCGGAAAGCAGTTTTTCACACGCTGCGTAGGAGACAAACTCACCTCAGGTCACCGACTTTCCCATACAAGGATCACAGTGACATATGGACATCGAGTTAGTGTTGTTCATCGACTGGAAGAACAGAACTTCCCATAACTTGTGTGACTGCATGTGTGTCTGTCTGTGTATATTTGTGTTGTTGTGTGTATTATGTCTATGTGTGTGCGTGTGTGTGACTGCCCAAAAGCAGCTATGTTCCAAGAGAAGGTGTAGGCGACGGAGGAAGTCCTCCTGATTCTCATAGCATGAATGCGTACAATAGACTGAACAGGGATGTTGAAACCCATCACTAAGCCCAGATGAATGTTGCTGGTCTAAGTTTGGCCCTTGGGTGGCCCTCAGTGTTCTCCGTGGGGGTGTGGTGTCTAGTGGAGAGGTGTTGGGAGGGAAGAGGGGAGGAGGAGGGTCTGGTTTTCAGGTCTGAGCCAGAGCAGACAGTCCTGCTCTTTATCAGTGTAACATGGTGGGGCTAGACTAGAGATTAGTCACCAAACCACCCTGTAGTCTCTTCAGTTATGATAGTGGTTGTGTAATACATAACACATACTAACAGTCTGTTGCGGTACCTGGATCTGAATCATAACACACACCAACAGTATGTTGTGGTACCTGGATATGAGTCATAAAACACACTAACAGTCTGTTGAGGTAGCTGGTATGAGTCATAACATACACTAACAGTCTGTTAAGGTACCTGGATCTGAGTCATAACACACACTAACAGTCTGTTGAGTACCTGGATCTGAGTCATAACACACACTAACAGTCTGTTGACGTAGGTGGATCTGAGTCATAACACACACTAACAGTCTGTTGAGTACCTGGATCTGAGTCATAACACACACTAACAGTCTGTTGAGTACCTGGATCTGAGTCATAAAACACACTAACAGTCTGTTGAGGTAGCTGGATATGAGTCATAACACACACTAACAGTCTGTTGAGGTAGCTGGATCTGAGTCATAACACACACTAACAGTCTGTTGAGTTAGCTGGATATGAGTCATAACACACACTAACAGTCTGTTGAGTACCTGGATATGAGTCATAACACACACTAACAGTCTGTTGAAGTAGCTGGATCTGAGTCACAACACACACTAACAGTCTGTTGAGTACCTGAATCTGAGTCATAACACACACTAACAGTCTGTTGAGGTACCTGGATCTGAGACATAACACACACTAACAGTCTGTTGAGTACCTGGATCTGAGTCATAACACACACTAACAGTCTGTTGAGTACCTGGATCTGAGTCATAACACACACTAACAGTCTGTTGAGTACCTGGATATGAGTCATAACACACACTAACACTCTGTTGACGTAGGTGGATCTGAGTCATAACACACACTAACAGTCTGTTGAGGTAGCTGGATATGAGTCATAACACACACTAACAGTCTCAAATCAAATCAAATGAAATTTTATTTGTCACATACACATGGTTAGCAGATGTTAATGCGAGTGTAGCGAAATGCTTGTGCTTCTAGTTCCGACAATGCAGTAATAACCAACGAGTAATCTAACCTAACAATTCCACAACTACTACCTTATACACACAAGTGTAAAGGGATAAAGAATATGTACATAAAGATATATGAATGAGTGATGGTACAGAACGGCATAGGCAAGATGCAGTAGATGGTATAGAGTACAGTATATACATATGAGATGAGTAATGTATAAGGCTAGTGATACATGTATTACATAAAGATGGCAAGATTCAGTAGATGATATAGAGTACAGTATATACATATACATATGAGATGAGTAATGTAGGGTATGTAAACATTATATTAAGTGGCATTGTTTAAAGTGGCTAGTGATACATTTTTACATAAATTTCCATCAATTCCCATTATTAAAGTGGCTGGAGTTGAGTCAGTATGTTGGCAGCGGCCACTAAATGTTAGTGGTGGCTGTTTAACAGTCTGATGGCCTTGAGATAGAAGCTGTTTTTCAGTCTCTCGGTCCCTGCTTTGATGCACCTGTACTGACCTCGCCTTCTGGATGATAGCGGGGTGAACAGGCAGTGGCTCGGGTGGTTGTTGTCCTTGATGATCTTTATGGCCTTCCTGTGACATCGGGTGGTGTAGGTGTCCTGGAGGGCAGGTAGTTTGCCCCCGGTGATGCGTTGTGCAGACCTCACTACCCTCTGGAGAGCCTTACGGTTGTGGGCGGAGCAGTTGCCGTACCAGGCGGTGATACAGCCCGACAGGATGCTTTCGATTGTGCATCTGTAGAAGTTTGTGAGTGCTTTTGGTGACAAGCCGAATTTCTTCAGCCTCCTGAGGTTGAAGAGGCGCTGCTGCGCCTTCTTCAAAACGCTGTCTGTGTGGGTGGACCACTTCAGTTTGTCCGTGATGTGTACACCGAGGAACTTAAAACTTACTACCCTCTCCACTACTGTCCCGTCGATGTGGATAGGGGTGTGCTCCCTCTGTCTGTTGAGATAGCTGGATATGAGTCATAACACACACTAACAGTCTGTTGAGGTAGGTGGATCTGAGTCATAACACACACTAACAGTCTGTTGAGGTAGCTGGATCTGAGTCATAACACACACTAACAGTCTGTTGAGGTAGCTGGATCTGAGTCATAACACACACTAACAGTCTGTTGAGGTAGGTGGATCTGAGTCATAACACACACTAACAGTCTGTTGAGGTAGCTGGATATGAGTCATAACACACACTAACAGTCTGTTGAGGTAGCTGGATATGAGTCATAACACACACTAACAGTCTGTTGAGGTAGGTGGATCTGAGTCATAACACACACTAACAGTCTGTTGAGGTAGCTGGATCTGAGTCATAACACACACTAACAGTCTGTTGAGGTAGGTGGATCTGAGTCATAACACAATGTTAAGTGTTTGTGATACTAGTAATAATTCTGACAGTTGTTTGTAGTAAGAACAAGAGAGGTGGTAACTGAAGAAAGAGAAACTTTAGCAACGAGTTGAAAAAGGACAAAGGGCAGAAAAACAACCGAGGGGCACATGGGAGAATAACAATCAATAACCCTGGAGTGACCAATTTCTGCAACAATGCAAACACGTTTACACACTGGTCTTAAATGAAGTCACAAAGAGGTCATAACCCCTGGAACCACTTGGCCGCGTAGACTCCAGTCCCGACCACTTGTGTGGCACTGTTGTTAGGTCTCTGAGGCAAGGCGAAACAACAGAAAAGGAAACACACACAGAGCTAACTATCTTTAACTGTACGGGCCGGGCTGGGTGCCTGAGTCTACTCAGTGGGACAAACTCCCTCCCTCTCTCCCTCCCTCCCAGGCTATTCCAATTCCCATATCACGGGGTTGAGCGAGGCGAGGCAGACTCGCTCCATGGCAATCTCCTGGGCCGTGGCTGTTGGCTGGGAAAGGCCAGGGCCCACCGTTCTCACATTCTCCCCCTGCAGCACAGCAAGGAGGCTCGGAGCAGCCCACAGGCAGATGTGTGGTTGGGGACTTGGCTCGTGCTCCCAGCCTCCAGCCCCAGTGCAGAGGAGAGAGGCAGGGAAGGGGAGAGCCAACCAGTGCAGCAGGGGTGTGAGTAGTGTCAGGTGATAAGGAGACTTATATAGAACAGGACAGTCATTGACCGCAGTGTACAGACTAGTAAGAGTAGTTGTATCTTGTTACAGCAGCTTGGGTCGACAAGAACAAACTCTTCCTGAAATGTTCATGCTGATGAATACTTGCATTTCTATACTCTGCAGACTACAAATACACCAACTTTCCAAACTAAGACACTGCACTGCCTAAACACTGACAAAGGACAGACGTGCACCCAACAAGAGTGCTACTTTAGCTCGAACACCCCGTCCCCCATTCCCCCCTGTGCTGCAAAGTAGATAAGGGGGAGGAGAGAGAAAAGGTCTGTTTTTGGGTCAATGACCTGGCAGCCATTAGTGTGTTGCTGTGGAACTGTAATCAGGGGCTGTTAGAAAGGACACCCCTTCCCTGGGCTGGCCAGAGGATGTGCTCCGCTAATCAGACACACAAACACAAACACACACACACAAGCACACATACGCGCACACACACACACTGGATCTTCCCTTTCAGCTGTGATTGCACTTTTCACTATCTCTCCCAGCTAAGTGGAGCAGTGGCAGGAAACCACCTTTATCAGAAACACATCGCAGCGCGACAACACCCCAGAAGACATCTCTGCAGCGCACCACAACACAGAGCGCTGTGCCCTCACCGGGTTTGAACTAAAACAATAGCACTCTCTGGGACCTGCACCCCAATGTATTCTCAAGTCTGTTTGGACCGTAAGAAGCTTAAAGAAAACGTAATGCAGCTGTAAACATAAGTGTGTTACACACAAATTCATTTACAGACTCCCATCTGCATCTCATAACTAAATCTCATATCATTTGAAAACCCACCCTGTCTAACACCAGCACCATACATTGGTTGTGTAAACACATTGTCTCAAACCAAACTGTTCTCAACTTAAAGACGTTTGTTTATAGCACAGACTCTCTCCAGCGATGGCAGCTGCTTTGAAAGTAAACTCTGGGGCTTGAGGAGCTCCAATGAGACGAGAGTGTGTTGTCATTACTATACTGTAAGTGATGACTGTCAGTATGCTACCAGACCAAAGCCAGAGCTTCATATCTCCCTACACTGCATTGCTTTGAGAGAACATCTGGAGGGACAAAGAGTGTGTGCAGGTGGGGTACTGAACAGCATGCCTTGCTCATAAGAAACATTTTCAAAACTCACTTGGGCTTTTCAATAAATTGACTGAACACAGCTCTCTTGGATTCTTGAATATATCAGACCTTGTTCAATGTAATTAGGAAAGCCTTCCATTTAAGTAATTTACTCCATTTGAGTCATTTAGTCCTTAAAGGGAGTCACACAAAAACACATTAATTAAAACTCAGACCTAGTGTTGGATTTACCCAACCATGGCTAGATCGTTTATGAAGTTTAGTTACTAGCAAGGCTTATAGAAGCAAATTATGAGGGAAAAAAACCTACTTAAAAAAACTATTTTTTCTGTGGACTATCAACTCACCAGCCCTCTGGGGTCAATCTGAATAGCTTCTATATCTGCATCTCCGCTGTAACAGATGTGCATACAGTACATACATGTGCAACACACACCTATGCTCTCTCTCACACACACACGCACGCACGCACACACACACAAGCTAGCTAGCTACAGTATGCTTGTTTTTGAGAAAAATATGTTGAACATTGCTTTTGATTTAATGGTCTTGCAGAGCACTGTGCTATTGTAGAGATAAAACACGTCTGTTGGGTCTGTATGTAAAAACAGTTAATAAATTACAGAGCTACTCCGAGGAAGGCCAGGAAGACATTAATGTGGAGCATCTGTGGCACGTCAGACAGAGGATCAATGTATTTTTAACCAGGGCCAGGTTTTTTTTATTTACCTGAGGATGCATAAAGAAATGATTTATCAATCCACCGTTTGGCTCCCCCTCTCCACAGGAGAATTAATCAGCTGTCAGACACATGGCCCAGGCAGACAGGGAGGCAGACAGAGGGAGGAAGGGATGAGAAGAGAAAGAGGGGAGACAGGAGGAGAGATGGGGGAGGAGGAGGGTGGCACGAGTCAAATTGGAAACATATCCTTTCAACATGTCTAATCTACGCATATTATCTGCGAAACGGCCAAGGAGAGGCTGATCCCCATGGTTCAAAGCCAAGCTCAATTTGGAGATGAGACCGTGCAGACACTCCAGCCCAGTAGAGATGAGCATGGACGCACGCGGCTGCCCACTGCCCCAACCCAGCCCTCGACCCTCGCCCCAGCTCTGTACCTTGTCTCAAGGGCTTTGATGTGCGGCTGGTGTGCCTTAGCTACGGCCCATCACCCTGCAGCCTCTATTTTTATCTACATGGGTCCAGGTGGGATTGGATCCAGATGGGCACCTGATCTCCTCCCCTGGGGTGGGCGGGGTCTCCTGCTGATGGAAGCAGTTAACCCCTTCATCACTAGGCTGCAGTCTGAAGAGAGCAGAGGATCATGTGAAGAAAATCATGGACCTCTCTTAGGCTTTTGTGTGTTTTCTTCAAAAATAATAATATTCTTCCAGCAATTCTAGACATTGCATTATGTGTAATGGGATTGCGTTTTTAATGAACAATGACTCAGAGATCTACCTTGGTGGTCTATGCTAAAGCAAAATGACCACTGAGACCTGTTGAGTGGTGAGTTTGCAGCCTTGACCACATAATGGACCCAGTTTAAGTGTGGGGGTCAAATGTGAGGATCTAGTGGCAGATCTAAAGTACCCTGGGCCCAGGGTTCCGGGGTTAGCCTAACAGGAAGCCTGGAGGATACACCTTATTAGGTTTCCACTTCCTGCTACTTTGAAGCATCCAGAATGTATGGCACTGGGGTTGGGTGCTGTGCTGCGGATCTGATGGATTTCCTCTCCTTCTCCAAAAGACTCAGCTGATTCTTTTCATGAAAAAGTACATAGAGGGAGAAAGAGAGGAAAAAGAAGAGAGAGAAGAAGGTGAATAAAATAACCATCTGCTGGGCCTGGGCACTCCCCAAAGCCCAGCCAAGCAGTCTGGAAAAAATCACATATCTTGGCAGTACTATAAATATCCTGTGATCCTTAGAACTCAAATGAAACGTAGGAGGATATTAAATAGATCCCATTGCCTGAAAGCCCCTGTATATCAATGCCAGTAGGTACAGTTCCTCACTAGAAATAGATGCTCACTGGAAATAACTCTCTCTGAATCCATCACAGATTCACATCTGCCAGCACCTCAAACGGTCTTCATTTCCTCCAAGCCAGTACCTTTAAAAAACGGTTCAGAAAATGCACAGGTTGAACTAGTCACACTGTAGATACCTGAAAGCATGCACACTGGGCCTGTATGTCAGACATTGTCTTGTCAACCGTCGTCTACCAAACATCGTCAACATTTGGTTGATAATTTGAATATTTATTTCAGATCTCATATGCAAATAACTGTAATCAAGCGATGCATATTTGAGCTACCTGAAAAATGTGATGTGGTGAGTGAAATCCAAGCTATAAATGACGTTGAGCCTGGGGTGATACAATGACAAAAACCTCAGTGACAAAACATTGCAAAATCATTAACCATATGGGAAAGATATAGAACATCAAACTTTAGAGTCAACAACCCGCATCTAAGTCTATCATGGCTGTCTGCCAACATCAGAGAAGGTGAACAATCTCAGAGTCACACTCATAACAGTCATTCTTCAGAATCCTGTCTACACTAAAAAATAAAATTAACCAATGAAAATCCAGACTAGGAGCCTGTGAGTTCTTTTCTTCAAGTGTGGGTGAGGAGAGGAGAGATGGAGGCTGCGTTTCTGCAAAATCTGCAAGCTAAAAAGAAGAAGAAAAAAAGTAACACTATGTCTCTCTCTGATATCTGCCTAGATATAGAACTCTGCAGAAACCATGTGATGATGTCATCATGCATGGTGCATATCCTCCGCAGCAGGGGCTTCGTGCCTGCAGGTTGCAGACTAGTGTGACAGACACCTCACGCTGCTCCGTGCACTCAGCCACATGTTATTTTCCACTACGTGACAGAGCAAACAAGTGGAATGTGTTAAACATACAAAGAAACATGCCAGGCCAAAGAAGCACTAGCAATGGAAAAATATCACAGGGGATGCTATTAGTTCGCTGGGGCAATGCGATCAAACCACGCGTTGAGGTTGTTTGTACATTAATGGATAGGATAATCAAACTGTTGAGCTGTATATAACAAGATCTATATACAGGTACGTTACCCACACAGCTATACACTACAGGTCGTTACAGCCTGAAATAAACAAACAACCATCGAACAATACTGGCATGATATGGGGTATGAAGCTATAGTTAGACAGATCGAGACCAATGTATCTATACCTCTCTGGGTATTCATGTGGTTCTAGCCACTGTGTACTGTATGGAATCATGGCTCCCTCTGGGCTCCAGACACTGTTATCTGTCCCCCTCCATCATAGATAGCTCCTCCTCATTCTGGAACCCTAGACTGGGGAGAGACTGAGGAGAGACTAGGGAGGAGAGAGGCAGGCAGGCTCCAGGCCTGACAGATGATCGAGTGGCTCTCCCTTTCGTAAGATATCCTACTATCAGACTGCGGTAACTGTAAAGTATACGCAAACTTCTGAAGTAGCCAATTTGCTTAACAGTTGTGGAAATGACTTCAATGTTCAAAGCCCTGGCCCAGTTATCCAAAGACTGTACCTATTTTTACAATGGGTGGGTCTAATCCTGAATGCTGATTGGTTAAAAGCGCATTCCAGCTGGTGTCTATTCCACTAGTTACCACAGGCTAAATCTATGACGTTATAATGCATATTTACTCTGTTCCATCTGACTGCGCAATCCACTATCTCATCAACCCAGGCAGGGAAATTATAAACGTCATCTCCACTATAAAAAGCATCTAGATATTATCTCACATTTCTTTTAGACCAACATTTAGTTTTCAAAAGCGGAGGTTTGTATTAACATTGCTGTCTGTCGCTCCGACATTTCCAACATTGTTTCAATATTCAAATTTGATCCCCAACTGTCCCATAGTAATGAATGTGTAGGGTTCGGGAGTCGGGACGAGATAAAGGCAGGCAGCGTTTCTCAACCAGTCGAAATCATGAATCAGCTGGAATCATGTTTATGGATACAAAGAAATTGTAATTGAAAAAAGGTAAAAGGAAATTAAGTGCAGCTAGTTTGCAGTCTTTCCAGCTTCAATTCGAAGTTACTGTGTTAACTGTGTCCTTGTGTCCTAACGAGATGTATCCAAATAAATGTAACTGGAAAACAGCTTAAACAAATGCAGCTACTGTTGTTATTCTGTCTGCACTGTTTGACGTGACTGTAAGTTAGCTGTAGTTGGCTAGCTAGCAAGCAAGAGATAAGGACGTTGCCAGCCAGTGTGGAAATGGAACATTTAGAACTTGGTCTCGTCTCTGGCAACCGAACCAATAGAACGAACGACCAGCCGGCTTAGGTAGCAACCCTCGATTTGTTTTCGGGACTATATCTTGTGGAAGGATGAAATAGTATAAACACATTGCCGGTGTTGTGCCGAACATCTCCCCCCTTCGCGTGAACGCGCACACACTCAATTCTTCATTGCTGCGACTTGCTTGCTAGTTGAGATTTCTGCTCTTCACTCCGTTGTCTGTTTAGCCTACATTTCACAGATTTTAGTAGCAGAAATTATTTTTTATTTGTGTCCTTCAAGGCAACTGTCAATTATCACGTTAGACTGCGTTTAAAACATTTTTTTTTGGGGGGGGCGGTTTGATCGCAGGGGAGGCACTAGTAATGTATGCAGTTTTAGGTTTGGCTATTTGTTTCAAGTTTATTAATCTATAAATTAATATCTTTGCCAAAATTCGTCAGATTTTCGGCACAACACCGGCCCGAGACAAACAACACCCTTGCCAATATAACCTCCAAACACCGGCCTCTCGGGCGTTATCACTTAAATAATTTAGCCTGGCTGGATAAACTGTTGGTGTGCACAGTAACAGAAAAGGATGGGAGCAGAATAAATCAATTAGAAAACACTTTGTGTTAGATTATGAAAATACATAAAAACATGTTAAACCTCAAATACATCAATGTAATGTATATAATAATAATAGATTAATAAATAATAATAATGTATTTTGCGGTGACATGGATATCTAATAGTGGCTGGGTGGATGAATGTCCAAACCTAGTCTTCTATACGTTCATGTGCTCAAAGGAAGTTGATTAAAAACACATTTTATGAAGATTTGATGTAATGACTCATTCTAATAAAGGTAGTGTGTAGATAGTCATCTCTGTTTGCGCATGTTAAATATAATGGCTGAATAATCATTTACCTTCCAGTCTGGAAGGCAAAGGTGCTTTTGGTGCTTCTCCAAGTCATGTCCATAAAACAAAACAAAGGCCATTATAAAGGAGAGAGCGATGTGGAGGTTGTCACGTAGGCCTACATTGATATACAGTACCTGCCAGATTACTTTAACAAGCCTAATTCTTGATTCATCTTATTTTAGCTAAGCATTCGTGGTGTTGTTGACAACTTGACACACTGGTTCTTAGTACAATTACATATAGTAATGTGCTGTGGATGAGAAGGCTTCAAAATGAAACCCTCCTGTTTGTCCTCATGGAAGAGTCGACATGCTGGTCATATTGAGTACAAAAATAACAACGTCCTCCACTCCCTACAACGCATGATGATATTTTGGAATTGTTTGGTCAAGTTGCCAAGTTACTATCAGCATGAAAGGCCTTAGATAAACACATTTGATTAGACCTGGAGGTCTAGCACCCACTCTGGAGAGGACTGGAGAGTGTGCAGACTCCAGCCAAGTGCTCCACTACCACCACTACCAAACACCAGCAGCAGCCGCCCAGCCGGGCAGGAAACATCTGGGAGGCTCACAGCAACAGATGCCTGTGTGAGATAAGAGCAGAGAGAGTTTAACCCCCCCGTCTGTCTGACTGGGCGTTTTACTTCCAGGTGGGCCGTAACCTTGGCTCAAACACCCACAAGTTCCGGGTCGGGACAAGCATCTGGATCTGGATGTTGTCAGTGACTTGGGGGCTCATTGTCTGTGGTCTCATTTTGATCCATTGTCAGACAGCCTCTCTGGGGGCCCTTTTTAACAATGTTTTTGCTTATCCAGGTGTTTGCATCATTTCCTTTCATAGTTTAGTTGATGGGGGTGGGGGGTGCAACAAAGAACAAAATATGTATCAATGGTCCGCCATTCATGCATTATCCTCATTCCACAGTTCTTTGTTGAGTTTGAATGAATTTGTTGAATTTCTTTATTGAATTCTTGTATCAACTTTGCATTCTTCCTTCTCAATTGTTGATTTAAACACTTTGTCCATTGTTGTGGAAAACACTGCATATTCCAGCACGTGATGTTTACATGAACATTTTAGAGTTTTGGAATTAAGGCTCTAAAACATCTTTGGACACCGTCGTCTCATTAACAAAAATATAAATATTTTTGAATTTGGCTCAGATTAGCTGTCGATCACTTCACAAATGGAAGGCGTCAAAACAATGGAGAAAAAAGCAGACTGAATATAAAGAAAGTGTGTCATGCCCACAGATGAAGCAAAGCCCACAGGGGAAGGTAGGTTCCTGTTTTACTATAAAAAGGCCTCTCTTGGGACCTGAGATCTTAAGTGAGACTGGCTGAAATCTCTGTAATCAGAGACGACTATGCAGCTAGCGCTAGCCTTATTCTTTATAGATTGATAAATAAAGGTCTCCTTGCTTTCCAAACAAAGACTTCTTTGTTTGGTATATGGACATTACATGGTATAAGCCTATCCATATTCAGATACACTAAATTATGTCATAACATTTTTTAAATAATCAACCATGCAATTGCGAAAGCTATGTTTTTCCACCCCCGCCAGCCCCGTGATTTTCATTGAAAAAAATAATTAGACCTATTTACAGTACATTCAGAGAACATATTTTCCATCTACTAAGAGACAACAGTATTAAAGTGAATAAAATAGAATATTCAAAAATAAGCAGAGGCTACATTCAATTCAAAGCATGACCTTTAAGCAGAGAAATGGCTAAATTAATTTATTATGAGTAGCATGACCAATCAAGTGGATGTTGACTGGAGTTTCCACTTTCCATTGATGTGTGTGCACATAGGCCAACTCCATCCCAACTCATTGTGATCCAGCCAGGAAGATGAGTATAGAATATAACAGGTCCAGACATGACTGGTGGTCCAGTGGCAGTCTGTGCTCTGCTCTCTCCAACACACCCTGCCTTTAGCCCTGGATAATTAGGAGAGACGACCAAACAGCCCCCAGATGACCGCCCGCCAACCCACCAGCCAGCCACGGGACTAGCTCACAAACAGGAAGTGGAGGAAAGGACAACGAATGAAAAGAGGAAGGGGGGCTGTGGAATGAGGTGGATGGGATGACGACAAAAGAATAGGAGGAAATCCACCATTATAAATAGGAACCGGAACCACCCCACAGTGGGTATGGTGCATGGGGTCAAGGAGTCATGGTCGGTGGCTGAGAGACAATAGGAGAGACTGAGGAGGGGAGAGGGCCGGTGGAGGTGTGGGAGATGGGGAGTGGGCCAGAGAGGGAGAGGGGGAGCCAGAAGCCCTCGGCTCAGCTCCTCATCTTGGGGGGCTCTTTACCCCAACCAGCCCTCCACTGAAGCATCATTACAACTTTTCTAGCCGTACATTTCCAGGAGGAAATCCTCGCCCTGCCTAGCCAGAAGTAACATGTAATCATCACTATGCACTTTCTCACTATGCACTGTCTTACTGCATTGGTAGTGGTTTGTAAGCAAAGATACTGCCTACACATTGCTGAAGTAGATGGCATTAGCCTGCATCAAATTGTTCTGCAATATGGACACATTATCTAGTCAGTCATTCTTTTAGAATGATGTCAGTTTATTTAAAACAAAGTTTACTTCCAGTAACTTCTAGTCAATGAGCTTCTGAGGGTACAGAACGTGAATGTTTTACAGTTGAGCACCTGCTGTCAAGCTCTCTCACTTTTTATTGTTGAATACGTTTGAGATTAAATTATCACTGTGAATGAACTTGAGATCACCACAAATGACATTAGAGACAAAATATTCCCATGGCCAACGTACAATCGTTATCTTGAAAGACATGCTCATAGATAAAAAATGACAGGTGCCATTTTGACAAAAATAGCAAAAGGTCTTTGGGCATTTTTCGGATCAAGCTTCAATTACAGCATTTCAATTGGCTCTGACAAGTTCAACTGTGGTACATAAAATGATAATAGTCTGGGAGATAATCGAAATTTCAAACTGGGTTGAAAACTGCCACTGTCAAAAAGACAAATGGCCAGGTCAGAACAGGGGTCAAAACTCAAACGGAATATTCAGTTGAAAACTTGGCCATGCATTTAGCATATATTTGAATGATCATGATTTAATTTTACATCGCAAACTACCTTGGAAAACATCTTATTCTAACTGTGAAATCTAAGTACATTTACATTTATTTTAACTGTATGGTAGCCTTAATACAATTTTTGACTCAACTTTTTGACTCAATATCTGATGAAATAAAGATACAAAACTGTAAATCAGTGGTTGGCCGTGACATAATCTTACCTGTCTGACCTGTACCACGTGTGGGATTTAGTGGCTTAAGAATTTGGGATATGCATAGCAAATACTTCCTCATCCTACATGTATTTGGCCAACCATCATCTCAATGGCCTGGTTTAAGCAATCAAATATGTCTACAAGGGGGTTCCTTTACTGAGAGGGAGGAGGTTTGGTAACATGGGGAGAGTCTAGGGCAGAATGTAGAGGAACCTTTCCCCTTGTAGCTGTTAACAGCCAGGGTCCTGATCTCCAGGACGTTAAAGACTCTCCAGGGTTTAGGACTGTAACCAGAGAGTTGGAATAACAGAACAGGGAACACCAGTGGTGCCTCACGCAGCATGGGCAGATCCCAACTCTGCGCTCTTGCAGAGAGTCATGGGGAGGGGTCTCAGGGTGGCTGGGTTAGGGTCAGAGGAGTCCCCCTCCCTGGAAGCGTATATCACAGAGAGACTTTAGATGGGCCAGGAGACCCGGGAGAGAAGAGAGGGAGGGGCTTTTTGAGTTACAGACCCAAACCGTGTCAGGCTTTAGCCAGGAGATCAGCGGTTCAAAGGTGGACACACCGTCTGCCTTAACTACCAAGGCAGGGCCATGCCCAGAGCAGAGCATCAGACATGCATGCCAGACCAGACCATAAATATTATAGCCCTCATACCAACGCACTACTCTCCTTTTCCCCACTCATATGGGACCAGGCCTTAACACCAGGCCTTAACTTCTTTTTTCTTCTTCATTCTTTTAAATGTAACCTTTATTTAACTAGGCAAGTCAGTTAAGAACAAATTCTTATTTTACAATGACGGCCTATTCCGGCCAAACCCTCCACTAACCAGGACAACGCTGGGCCAATTGTGCACCGCCCTATGAGACTCCCGATCACGGCCGGTTGTAATACAGCCCGGGATCAAACCAGGGTCTGTAGTGATGCCTCTAGCACTGAGATGCAGTGCCTTAGACCGCTGCGCCACTCAGTGGCTAGAGTTCAAAAGATGGGTCTGGGTAGACCCCAGTCCCTTAAAATAAGAAAGCTGTGGTACTTCTGAAGACCAATTAGAACAAAAATGTGCCTCCATGTTAGAGACTTAAAGGAGAAGTTAGCTTTTTTACAACCAAATCTGGGCCTAAGCAATGATTGTCTATTATATTGACAGGATAGTCAAGTGACCAGTCTAACAATGGAAATACATATCCTCAAAGATGGAAGGCAGGCGGGAGGAGGCGAGATTAGGTGGGACCCTTCTAGCCAATGAGAGGGCAGATACGCATGTGCACAACAGGCCATAGAGATAGATAGAGGACTCATCTTTGTATCTGTGCCACTATAGCGTCTCTGACAGCATTTTCATTAGCTGAACACTCCCAACTCATATGAATCCACACCCAGTTGACTGTTTTAAAATGGTGGAAGCCCTCAATGGCAAGGTCGATGCTAAAACAGATTATATCCATGATGAGTCCTCTATATATCTCTATGACAACAGGCACAACTCCGATTTTTTTATTTGTTTATCTAAAGTTGACGAAATGCCATGTGCGTCCACTTATATCAGTGTATTTGTAACAACCTAACCATTATGAGACTTCTATTCAATAAAATAAGCCTCACGTAGCAATTTTACAATTACATTTTTTGTTAACCAAATTCAACACTGTCTCATAGATTTTTTGTTGTTGATTTTTTAGACCTCCATACAAACATTTCTCACTCCGTGGGCTTAATTTTGTGGACACATTTTGGGTGTAGTAAAACCTCTTGCTTCTTCCTCTCTGGCCTAAGCCATCTCTTTCCTGGCAGCGTGGTCCTTTAACTCACACCTGACATGGAACACTCTGCCAGTCTGTTCCAGGTGATAGCAATTACTGTCAATTCAGATGGTATCATATTGAGTGGTCGCACAATTATTTACAGCAAGCGCACAGTTGGCAAAAGAGAAAGTTGTCATAGAATGAGTCTGATATTCCAAAAAGAACATTGGCAGTATTTGTAAAGCACTAACTGCTGAATATATCCATGGTATCCATCAAGATGGGGAGGCTGAAATAAGCATGTCCTCTGTACAAGCCCAGTGCAGAGCAGTGTGTCCCACTCAAATACAGAGTAGTATAAATCCGCACTATAACCAGTCTAGAGACCAACACCCTGTCACCCACATAATCTCTGATCTAACCTAGCATGCACCTCCTTGCCTGAGTAGTGCAATGGAAACATTGAAAGGTCAAGCTGGGTGGCGGTTGGTTACTTTTTCAGAGTGTTAATAGGAGAGAGGTAGAAAAGGGACTAGGCGTTGTTGTATGTGCAGCACACACACACACATTTCTTCAAGCCTCACACCTTCACAGGGAGCCGGTAAACAAATGCTGTGGATCCCTTGGGTGCGGTGCTCGGCGAACCACAGAGCCTTCATTTGCTCCCTCTTGTCTCAGTCTGCGGGCGTGTATTTCAGTCCCTCTGAAGGCACGAAGGTAACACGTTACACACACACACACACACACACACACACACACACACACACACACACACACACACACACACACACACACACACACACACACACACACACACACACACACACACACACACACACACACACACACACACAGTACCTTGCAACAAGAGGACCAAAATAACAGGCACCTGTTGCTGTTCACCACAATGTCTACAACAAGGGCCAAATTAGAGCATCGTACTAGCAACAACAAATTCAACCACGTGTGCAACGCTGGCCTAGAATAAACTACTTTACACAAACCTATGATATGCTTCATGCAAAGAGCAGCGTCAGTATGAACATTGAATGATGTTGAGAGAAAAAAGAAGCCTCTTATGATGCTGCATGCACTCAATGTCTGAATTGAGTTAACCTATTAACCAGGGTTATTGTAAATGTTAGCAGTGCAGTCTGACTTTTACATTATCAAACTGATTTCTGACACAAGGGGTTATTATTCGACCCCTGTGGTTAGATCATCAGTGGACATACCCTGTTCATGGAGTCTCATCCACCAAGTATGCAGAGACCCAAGAAGACCTGCCTAAGGGTTAGTAAGGGCTATTCTTTAGTTGCAGGCAAATCACAAGGCCTGCAGTACAATGACCACTGTAGCTATGGTATGATGAACCTCTTGGCAAGCTCATTATATCAGAGAGATATATAGATTTGAAATATGTGTGGCCCTTGAGATTCACCTAGTGTTCCAGCTAAGCTGTTGACACTGAGGTAAGACCTATCAATAGCATTACACAGAACTGTAGGTGTTTCTGTTTTTACCTTCAGTCATGTATGACTCATTGTAAACAAACAGATAAGCAGAAGACATGTCTGTAGGTAGTTTAGCACTACACCACTATTTTGATTGTTCAAAATTAGCACATTAGCAGAAATCAATACCATATAGTGGCCACTGCCTTTGATAGCAAATCAGTTTGGGAGCACGGAGCTATATTTGAAAGCCAAAGTAACCGAAGCAAAATCCGCTATGTTGGCGGAAGTTAACCAGAACACCCCGACCCCCGCGCACGCTTGTGAAAGAAGTCATGACTACAGCATGGTTGTCTTCAAACTACTATTTTTGTCATGTGAAGCTAAAAGTTAGATTCATCATCGATGAGAGAAGTTGTTTGTCTCATCTTTTTATCCATGCCTTACATAGTTGGTGGTAACTTTTACATTTTTGTTTGAAATTAGGACGTTTTGCCACCATCTTGGTTCCTGCTTACAACGACGCCATCTTAGTTCCTGCTTACAACGACGCCATCTTGGTTCCTGCTTACAACGACGCCATCTTGGTTCCTGCTTACAACGACGCCATCTTGGTTCCTGCTTACAACTACGCCACCTTGGCCTCAGTTTGGCCGCCGAAGGGACCAGAGAGGTAAGATTATGTCAGTGAGCTGTTGCTTGCCTACTGCACCTTCACTCTTGATTTATGACTAGTCACTCTAAACAAATATACAAATAACGTAGCCTACCTGTTGAAAGTTATCAACTACACCACTATTGTCATGGGGTAGGTACATATGTTCTGACTCATCATTAGCCTACCTGTTAGAAAGTAGCACATTTATTTCACAGGGCTCTGACGTTACATCCACAATACTGCAATCCAATAGAGAAAATCTTTGATAAAATAGCCTATTGCCATATCATGTGAAGGAAGTTTTGGAAACTTGTTACATGTAGTTATCAATATCACTAAGTTGTGTAGTTGAAGTTAAGTTACCTGCTTGTGAATGCTTTGTGCTTTTCACAACTAAAACTGGTAGTGGTTGTCTGAACTTGTCTGGTGAGGTAGGGGCTCCTCTAGTGGTGTGTATGAGAATTGCACCATGAGGCAGGGGCCTTCAGTCAGATTCCCACTGTTAGGTCCTTTTTTACATGTTGTTTTTACATCACATCTCCAGGGGCAAATCTCAATGACATCCTATAATCAATTTAGAAGATAAATACACATTTCTCCAGTGAGCATTTTATGTGTGTGTGTGTGTTATAACAAACGAAAAGCTCATTGGAGGCATATGTTTAGCATTGTGTTGTGCTGTGCAGGGGGTGGAGCTGCTATTGTGAATGAGCGTGTTGCTGATGGGGGAAAGACAAAAAACCTGGTTTGGAGGAGGGTAGCTGGTGGCTGGGAGGGCATGAGAATGTAAACCCCTACTAAGTCCATGGGAACGCACGAGGGGGAATGGTGTTTTTGAGTGAGCTCAATTTAAACCACATTGTCCAATAAACAATAGAATAACATCAAACCATAAATCTGGACATGATCTCTGCCCCACTATGACCACAACGATCTGCTATCCAGTGTCAGTCACTCAGTGCTTTCTGACACTCATAAACATCTGCAGATGGTCTAAATATGGACTGTACCAGTGGTGGTGGTGTGTAGGGTTGTTACATGATGGTTCCCATTTAGGTTATTTGTGGTGAAGCACATTTATGGGTTTTCTCCCCATCAATCTAAAGGGAAAATATAAGACCTAAAAAGTATTTTACTAATCTGAGATTTGCTGGATAGTCTAATCTACCCATAAACCCAAACATACAGTACATCAAATTAAAGCTCTCTTTCTTCGTTGTGAGATGACAGTATATTCGGTTCATCTGTTCATTTTTTTTGTTTCATTACTCCCCAACCCCCCCCACTGTCTGCTGCATGAAAACACATGATAACATAAGGCCAGGGGATTTAGCATCTAACTCTCTACTGCCACTCAGATTTATACACTTTCATAAAACTGGCCCAAACAGTCTGGCAGGCCCAAATCTCCTATTCTCACCTTTGGGCCGCTGCCAGGAAAGTAATGGTTACGGCTCACCAGAAAAAGACAACACTTCATTTATTAGTATAAATTAGAGGATCATCAAGTGAAAAAACTGGGGCAGAAAAAGCAATAAAATGGATGAGTGATATGAACAGAGGAGTAGGAAAAAAATGAGATATTAGGCTTCGATGGACACTAGCTCCGGAAGTGAAGCCCCCACTGCTTCTCTTCCTCCTCCTCCTCCTCAGAGCACTGAACTCTGGGCCTCATCAGAGCAGAGCTACCTGCCTGCCAGGGATTAGAGCTGGGACCTGTGCTGCCCCCCCCCCCCCCCTCTCGCTATCTCTCTCTTTCTCTGTAATGGGAAGCAGCTGGAGCTTCAAGGGTGTAGGAGAACCAGACAGGCCCATTCATAACCCTCCAGTGGGTTTTAATGAAGGCTGTTTCACTACTAGGCCAGGGGAGTGTGGGAGGACGATGGAGGGAGGGTCAACTCCCCCACCCCCATTCCACCTCAACCCCCGTCCGATGAATATGATACCTGAGCCAGATCTCAGACAAGTGACTACAACTTTAACTTCATTTCTTCTAATTTGTTTTCAGCTTCCTCCAATCTTATCATATTCCCTTTCCAGCCATACAATTCTATTGGAAAGAAGGTAAATGCCATGAGCAGAGTGGTGGTTTGAGAGTAACAAACCAGACCGATAAATACTATGAAATGCCTGCTGTGTCAGTAATATTATTAGACCCTGAAAACACCTACTGCTTTTCATTGTTCTGAACTGAAACCCCACACCGTGTACTGACTCATAGAGCTGGGGTAGTACTACTCAGTCTCATAAAGACACACACATTTACAGCATCTATCACAGTGTCAAGTATCACTCCACTGAGTCATTGTGTGATGACATTTGATCTTAATACAAAAAACATGTTTCCATAAAATACTTATTGTGGTGTGAGGAGTCTGGTCAGGAAAAGTTGAATGCAAACTCTGTCGTTGGTCGGCTGTTGTCAGAAGATCAAATCCATATATCTGTTTCCAAGGTCAACACCTCCCTCCCTTTCCCCTCCCCATGTATGTGTAGTAGTTATAGCGAGTCAGCTGATCTGAAGTGTCACCTCAGCCTTCCTAAATGGCCCCTGCTGTTCACTAGCAGCCATCGTGGGCCCTGGAGCATTTCATTTACTGGCTGCTGGGGCCGCAGTGAGGAGTGGGGTTGTAGAAAATTTAACGAAACTTTTATGTGGCCCTACCTAACAGGGTTAATGGATCCCATATGTTGTGTTGTGTTGTGGGGGGACAGACAGGGCACGAGAGGGAGAGGGAGAAGGAGGCGTCTCAGGGGAGTGTTCTCCATCTTGTTTTCTCTCAGGGTGGACAGTGTAACCTGAGCTGCTGAAGTTGCTCTGGAGAAACAACCTCTACAACCTGAGGTCAGATCAATGGAAATGCCAATAAATTACTACTTTGGCAACACAGACACACGCACGTATATTCACACACACGTCTGCACACACGTACACACACACATTTTCAGGGTGAATGAGTTAGGATCAGGATTTGTTGTAAACCTCCCACATTCTCTGCTACAGCAGTGGTGTGTGCTAAGCCTTTGATATTTCTCGCGTAGTAACTCTGTGGTTCCTAACCCAGCCTCAGGAATGCCTTCACCAAAAACATATCACAATATGTCACTGCTTTGCCATGTGGTGATCCAGAAGACATCTGATTCATGTCAAATTCTATTAACTTTCACTAGATCCCTTACAGAACCATAGGCATCACCTAAAAATGTTTCCTCAAACCACAACACACTTGATCTCTCAATGTCCACACTGTAAACCCCAATGTGCTGTCATTACACCAAACTTTTGAGGAAACCCGTTGCACTTAATCTGAGTACAGTTACTTAAAGTCATTTTGTAGTCATTCCTTAAACCGACAGAGTAACTGTGTAGGGGGTCCAGATGAAAATTGTATCAGCTTGAACATACACTCGCACTGAGCCACGCCTCAAATATAATTTGCCAGTGTGCCTTGACTTTTAAAGTGAATTGTGGAGTTACCACCCATGACTGTATTTGTAAAGGACAGAGACATGGTTGTTAAATTCATTCATTTTCAGTCCTGTGGCCTTCACCAAGTGAGTTCCTAGGTGAACATTATCATTATAATTAAACTCTTTATGACATTACATACAATACCAGTCAACAGTTTGAACACACCTACTCATTCAAGGGTTTTTCTTATTTTTTAAAACTATTTTCTACATTGTAGAATAATAGTGACGACATCACAACTATGAAACAACACACATGGAGTCATGTGGTAACAAAAAAAGTTTTAAACAAATCAAAATACATTTTATGTTTCAAATTCTTCAAAGTAGCCACCCTTTGCCTTGATGACAGCTTTGCACACTTGGCATTCTCTCAACCAGCTTCATGAGGTAGTCACCTGGAATGCATTTCAATTAACAGGTGTGCCTTGTTAAAAGTTAATTTGTGGCATTTCTTTCCTTTTAATGTGTTTGAGACAATCAGTTGTGACAAGGTAGGGGTAGTGTCTTCACTATTATTCAACAATGTAGAAAATAGTAAAAATAAAGAAAAATGATTGAATGAGTAGGTGTGTCCAAACCTTTGACTGGTACTGTATATCATAAGGTCTTATTTTGAGGTCTAGCAAAGTTATAGTACCCTGGTTGAAGGATTTACAGGAATCTTCTAACCGGAATTTCTGAAAAACAACAGAATTTTGCAACATACATGCAAATCACATTATGCTGATTTGTAATTGTGTAATTCCCTATTATGTAATTCCTATTGGAATCCAAACAGAGTTAAGATATCCAACAGTTAAAATGTGTATTCACCCGCAACCTGCATTCGTAATGACTGCCAGGGTTAGGAACAATGTGAGGTGGCTAACTACAGTAAGCCATTTAAACTGGAACAACCATTTCAGTAAAGGGTGCAAAATGTAACTAAATGACTGGATTAGTTTAGAAATGTCACGTATTCTCCCTCTCTGGCCTCTAGGTCATCAGGCTGCTGATTATACCGCACACCTGTAACCATCGTCTCGCACACCTACGCCTCATGACACTCACCTGGACTCGATCACCTCCTTGATTATCTTCCCTGTATCTGTCACTCCCCTTGGTTCTTTCCTCAGGTGTTATTGACTCTGTTTTCATGTCGGTGCATTGTTTGTGTTTCGTGTTCATTGTTTCTTTTATTTATTAAAACACTCACTCCCTGAACTTGCTTACCGACTCTCAGCTCGCTCGTTACAGAATATCACCTCACCTAAGGGAAGCATCAGGGAGTTTTTTTTGTGTGTGTCAGAGTAATGACGGCGGGTCCGGGAACTGCTACAGGCTCTCATGCCTCAACCAGATCACCAGGCTCCCCTGCCTCAGCCGGCTCGTCAGGCTCTCATGCCTCAGCCGGGTCGCTAGGCTCCCCTGCCTTAGTCGGATGCCAGGGTCCCCTGTTAGTCGGCTCATCTGGCTTTCATGCCTTAGCCGGATCGCCAAGCTCCCCTGCCTCAGCCGGCTCGTTGGGCTTTCATGCCTCCGCCGGATTGTCAGGCTCCCCTGCTTCCACCAGCTCGTCAGGTTCTCATGCCTCAGCCGGATCGCCAGGCTCCCCTGCCTCAACCGATCTGTCAGGTTCCCAGCCCCAGCTGACTCGACAGGTTCCCGTTCCTCAGCTGGCGTGACAGGTTCTCGCGCATCAGCAGGGGTGACCGGTCCGCTCCTGATCCCCTGGTTTGTCCCCTTTGACGGCATCCTGCGGCAGAAGCCGCGCGCCGGGGAGGGGGTACTGTCACCTATAGGCTGCTGATTATCCCGCACACCTGTCATTATCGTCTCGTGCACCTGCGCCTCATGACACTCACCTGGACTCGATCACCTCCTTGATTATCTTCCCTGTATCTGTCACTCCCCTTGGTTCTTTCTTCAGGTGTTATTGACTCTGTTTTCATGTCGGTGCGTTGTTTGTGTTTTGTGTTCATTGTTTCTTTTATTAAAACACTCCCTGAACTTGCTTCCTGACTCTCAGCACATGCTTTACAAGAAAAATTAACGTTTTTGTATCTTTGTGTAGCCTAAGATTGACTAATCACTCAATTTAAATGCAAAAACACATTTCAAAAACAATTCCAAAAAATCTACCTGCAGTAGTGTGCTGGGAAAATAGTTAATTTGTTATAACTTAAATGTAGTTGATGTGACTTCTCATTTAGTTTTGAGTCAGTACCGCATTTTTTATTGACTTTGAGTTCAACTTACTAGAAGTATTTGAGTTAAATGCCTTGGTTTACAGTGCATGGGTAATTCTCTAAGAGCTTTGTATACATTGATTGTACAATATTTGCACATTATTATTTTTAAAAATTATTCAATTGCTAGACAGCCATTTTCAACTCTTGCCATAGATTTTCAAGCTGATTTAAGTCAAGACATTTGTTGTCTTGGTAAGTGTATAGAATCTTTCGTAGACAAATTTAACTTACAAACTTTCAGCTGAGAAAATACCATTTGTAGTATGTAGTATATGGTTGAGGGTGTTGAGAAGAGTTCAGCTAGAGTTGAAGATGAGATGGGCCTCTTTGGGTTTTCGGGTTGGCCTCTTCCTGTACTGTCCAGCTCTGGGGTGAGCTAGCCCCACCTCGGCACTGTGCCAAGAATGCTGGAGCTGCTGGGTGTTGCGCTTGGTGAGTTCCTGTCCGAGGACTCTTCTCATAGTCGTAACATGACCCCCAGTCCAAAAATAACCGCTGTCACTGCAGGAGCTGATGCTGTGAAGCCAGAGAGGCACTAACGCAGCTCGCTTCCTTCCTGAGAGGATGCTCTCGCACTGATAGCGACTTTACGTAGGCTAACCATTCAGTCTCTCACTACCGCTGCTGCCACTCTGAGCCTCTGGTAGAGCCACTGGTGCCTGCAGTATTAGCTAAAAGTTGTGCACTGTCTGAATGTGTGCTGAAACCCACTGTATGTTTGTGATTCTTGTCATTATTGATCACAAAATCAATTGATGACACTTGATGACACATTGTGCTGCCATTTAAGACATATTTATATTGCTTCTCTGGCCAGTATATTGGACACATCTTGCTGCCTCATTGGATGATTCCATTTGATCCCGTTCCTCACTCAATGAGAAGAAAATGTATAAACTAATGAAATATTTACTGTTATACTCTCCAGGTTTTGTTCAGTGTGATTATCTGAATAAACATATTCCTGTTTGTTTCTGTTAGGATGGTAGATTGGGCTCTGTGGTTTCACAGTTTCTCTTTACTGTGACCTAGACTCAGCAGCTATATCAAAACAGAATTATATTCAACACAGTCAACACTTTCATCAATGTGCTATGACTTGAGAGAGGGCGAGAGTCAGCCCTTGGATTTTATCACAAGCGCTTGCAGGGGACTGGGGGTTGCTGTATCAGAATGAGGGGAGTGGGTGTGGTACAGTAGCACACTTTGAAAAACTTGACCTTAATAGGCCGATTATATCCACGGGCTCTTCCTTGTTGATCTGCGGAGAGAAGCGTATTTATGCAGGTTTGTCGATGTTGTTTCAGGGAGTTGAGGTGCTCCAGATAGGGCCATTTCACACAGCCATTACAGAGTCCTTTGGGTGGCTTGGACAGCATTTTTCAGACCACTCCAAAACCACAGAGTCGAGATAGCACGGAGGTGGAGACGCAAAACCAACAGACGGTTCCCCCCCTCTAGAGGTTCACTTGTGAGGGAAAGGAGAAAAAAAAGCGGTGAAGTCGTGGCTCAGAATGAGAAAGTCCAACAATGAAATAAATCTGCCCACAGCTTTTGTGTAATGAACATGGATCTGATTTATTTTCTGCATGGCTCTGCAGTTCTGTCTGGGTGCAGAACAGTGCAGGCTCTGTTCAGTGCCACACTCAGAGGCCAGGTGTGGGACAGAGCGGCTGAAACAGTTAAAAGTAAATGGAGCGCGGTGGAAATGGATCCCCCTCTAAATTACATGGCCTAGGTTTTTTTTTACAGGTTTTCCAGGGGAAGAGAGCCGGTGCTTTCTGTCTGCTTAGAGCAAAGCCGCAGCATCTACAATGGTCTGGTCAAACCTTTTAACTTTTTGTCCAAACAAAGTGCTTTTCAGAATCATTAGATAATAGACATGGCAGAAATACAACAATGGATCTGTTTTCATATTGTGTGTTTATAATTTCACCTCTAGTGTGCAAAACACTAACGTACACTGAAATATGTGGACTTTGTTTAAAAGATAATATTTTATGACCTTGATCATATATTATAATCTATTATAGATAGATAGATAGATATAGATAAAATAATTAACAAGAAAAAAAATACTCTGTTATTTCTAACACAGTAAAACAACATCAAGTCCAAATCAGGCCATGGCAATCCTCGCCGTAAGTCCTGATATGAGGCTGGAGGAAAAAGAACCAAAAACAATCAAAGAGGGAGAAATATCATAAACAGATCTACTGAGATTATCAAGGAATGTAAATATGATAAATGCCAAGCTCAAGTGCATGAACTCTTGCGTTGATCTTTTGGCCCAATGTAACCTCTGTTTACAGACCTAAATAGGAGAGTACAGTAGAGGAGAGTTGCCAGTTAGAACGGCCAGTTCCCTGGACCTTGTAATTAGCTGCCTCCCTCTCCTACCCCCTGGACCTGGCAACACAGCATCCATCTTGGTTGACTGCCACCGAGGGAAGTGAGGGATAGGGAGCGATAAGGAGGCCAACACTGCAACCCTACAACACTGAGGAGATCCGGTCAGTCTCATAACGACCCACATTCCAGACTGTTGGAGGCTGTGGATGATCACCAAAAATCATCCAACTGCTTTTATATGATTTATACTGGGAGGATAACATTTGCCTTTATTTCATCGATAAATCTGATGATGTAGAATAAAATAGCCAGGAGCCTGGTAGTTGTTTCTACCTATGGTTATAACACTGTCGTAAAGGATTGATCTGTATGAACAGTAGTACACTTTCTGAACGTCAACTAAATCAAACCTAAGTGGAGCTCAGGCATAGACCTTGGAGATGTGTAACCTACACCACCACAGAAGGCCAGTGCAGTGGGAAAAAGACAGGGAAATAAAAGCAGAAAGCTGTGAGCTGCCCCGTCTTTACTACCTGTCATAGAGGGTATCACCTTTCACAGTCTGTGTCTTTGGGGTGATGTAAACTCTGCAGGTGGCTCTGTGGGCGCATAAAGCCTGTGAGCTGAGAGCTTGTCTCTTCGATGTGGAAAGGCCTGGTGATAAAATGGCCTTGAGGACCTGCACAACAATCTGAATAATTTTAATGAGAAAGATATAGAGCAAACAATGTGTCTGATTCAACAGATCTTCAGCACTATACTCCCCTTTTCTACAGTTGTGTAAAGTACTTAAGTCAATTTGCTTTAAAGTACTACTTACTACTTTATTGCGGGTATCTGCACTTTACTTTACTATTTATATTTTTGACAACTTTTACTTTTATTTCACTACATTCGTAAAGAAAATAATGTACTTTTTACTCCATACATTTTCCCTGACATCTAAAAGTACTCGTTACATGATAAATGCTTAGCAGGACAGGAAAATGGTCCAATTCACCGACTTACTTACATGCACTTAACACGTGGTCATCCCTACTGCTTCTGGTCTGGCACACTCACTAAATACAAATGCTTCGTTTGTAAATTATATCTGACTGTTGGCTATCCATACATTTTAAAAACAAGACAATGGTGCCGTCTGCTTTGCTTAATATAAGGAATTTGAAATTATTTATACTTTTACTTTTGATACTTAAGTATATTTCAGCAATTACATTTACTTTTGATACTTAAGTATATTTACAACCAAATACTTTTAGACTTTCACTCAAGTAGTATTTTACTGGGTGAATTTCACTTTTACTTGAGTAACTTTCTATTAAGGTATCTTTACTTTTACTCAAGTATGACAATTTGGTACTTTTTCCACCACTGTTTTTCTAGAACAGGGAACAATTGCACAATACTGGAATGCCTAGAATACAAGCCTTTTCATATCTCAAGTTACGCTGTGTTCCGAGGTGACACATTGCCTCTCTTGGTGAAATGAGTGCAACCCAGAAAGTGCTGGCAGATGCAATAAATTAAAAAAAGATGTAGCAAAAAGTGTTTGTCTTTTGCTTGAGGAGAATCAAACGGAGACAAAATGGGACAAACTAGGAAGAGTGTGATCTACTTAAGTTCATGACTTCATGTCATTAGTGTGTTGCTGTCGACTCGTTCGATCCATTTAAACCACATCATCCTCTCAGCAGCTTATTGCTGCCCCCTGTCAAACTATGTGCCTCACTGCAGGCTTGGATCCCTTTATATGTGACACACTTATCAGGCTTTTCAATAATGCAAAGTAAATAAAACTCACAATGCAGGATTAACTGTTTAGCCTTGTGTTGGAGTACAAGCCCAGAGTACTCAACCCTGACATTCGTCCTCGATTATTTTCGACCAGCCATCCTGTTTCCACAGTCACTCATACAACTGCAAATGCAACATTTCTGCGATCCAATGTGTCTTTCATTTGGGTCCACTCTGCTCAAATACACGTGGCCCAAAAAATGTGGCCTGCTGCTCCAACAGAAACAGACGGTGTTCCAGCCAGCAGGTGTGCTATGTACCTCGCTGGCTCTTGTCTCAGTGACCCTAAAGTAAGTCAGACAGGCCCACATGTTCTGAACTCTTGACACACCACTTCTGTCATGGCCTCATGATGACAAACAGTATCAGTTCAACAATTGGACCAGTGAGTTGAAGTGATAGTCACCCTGAACTGAATTTGAACTAGCAGCCAGGCCACTCACTATCCCTCCTTACCCATCAGTTTATATTGATCCCAATGTGTGTCTTTATCCATCCTTTCCAGTGAAGACATACCCTACTAACCTACTTACAACAGAGGGTATGTACTGTTTGAGGAAGCCAGCAGAAAGGTTGCCAACGGAAAGGAGAGGATAAGAAGAGAATCGGTGAGGACAGACAGCTCCTGTACCTACCTGTTGTCCTGTAGTGACTGGGTCAGGATGTCTGTACTGTACAGGCTACACTACAGCAGTCTGAGCCACAAGCAGACAGACTGATAATGGAGCAGGGAGTGGCAGCCTCAGCCCAGGGCTTGTGGATGTAGCGTGAGTCTCTCTCTGCCAGACCCAGAAACTGTGAGGATCCAGTGGAAATCTCCACGGCGAGACTCAGCAGACAGTCTGTAAATATTAGCCCCCAGTTTAGCATGGTGTGGGTGGGGGGCACACATCAAGGGGAGTGTAAATCAGGCCCGGGTAGCATTATTAGGAGGAGAAGGCTGTGTGTGTGTGTGTGTGTGTGTGTGTGTGTGTGTGTGTGTGTGTGTGTGTGTGTGTGTGTGTGTGTGTGTGTGTGTGTGTGTGTGTGTGTGTGTGTGTGTGTGTGTGTGTGTGTGTGTGTGTGTGTGTGTGTGTGTGTGTGTGTGTGTGTGTGTGTGTGTGTGTGGGGTGTTTCTGCATACGTTTGTGTGTATGTCTATATGTGACCATGGAAACAGCTTTTATATGTTTGTCTTTGCGTCCTTGTTTATAGCCCAAGGGATGGGAACATTAAGTCCGATTTTTTTATTTTTAAGAAATGCAATCCAACAAATTGGGAGAGCCACAAGTCTGTAGCCAGATCTGAACCTCTGCACTGACTGTGATTTATTATAGGGACATAAATACACTACAAGACCAAAAGTATGTGGACACCTGCTCGTCGAACATCTCATTCCAAAATCATGGAGTTGGTCCCCCTTTGCTGCTACAACAGCCTCCACTCTTCTGGGAAGGCTTTCCACTAGATGTTGGAACATTGCTGCGGGGACCTGCTTTCATTCAGCCACAAGAGCATTAGTGAGGTCGGGCACTGATGTTGGGAGACTAGTCCGGGCTCGCAGTCTGTGTTCCAATTCATCCCAACGATGTTCGATGGGGTTGTGGTCATGGCTGCTTGAGAGAATGCCAAGAGTGTGCAAAGCTGTCATCAAGGCAAAGGATGGCTACTTTGAAGAATCTCAAATATAAAATATAATTTGATTTGTTTAACACTTTTTTGGTTACTACATGATTCCATATGTGTTATTTCATAGTTTTGATGTCTTCATTATTATTCTAGAATTATATTTGGTGGGATTTTAGTTTTGGGAAATCTCTTCCCAAGTATTCCCACAAATAAAAAAAGAGACATTTGATCATGTCTCATTGTAATCAAGGTATGACTTGATTTGAGACTGAAGACAAAAAGGCTGGTTGACAATGTGAAAGTGTACAGATATATTAGATGTTAGTCACTGCATTTGTGGACGTAGCACTGTTTCATCATGACTTGTGATATTAGGCCTAGTTGTTGTAACACTTTTTAATCAGTAGTTAATATTACGATCTGTTTAAACATAGTAGCATACCTTCATTTGTCTGACACTCTTATCCAGGGTGACTTTACAAGTGAAGATAAAGGTCTGGTTCATCAACAAATGCACTGCGATTATTTCCAGACCTCACTTTGTTTCTTTCGAAGCCAAGCAGTGCAACATTGCCATTTTATTATCCATCAAAAAAGGGACTTTTTGTAGCATTTAAAAATGAAAAACAGAGAGCACAACAAGAGGAAGAGAGAGGGCGGAAGAGAGAGAGCGAGGAAGAGGAGAGAGGCTGCATCCAAGGCAAAGCAGTCCGGTTGCCAGATGTGCTCTCTGCAGCTGGGTGACAGATTCAATGAAATGTAATATCATCCTATAAATACCAAACCAGCTGCTTCTAATTAATATCAGATGATTATTAAAATGTGCCACAGATTACACCGTGCTTATTAATAACCTTTCTCAGCACAAGGGGGCCTCAAGGACTCCCCCGGGACAGGCTTTTGGAAGTCTGTCTTATTGCGCTGGTTTATGTAGAGATTTAGAAGGAATAATACGGAGAGGTCATGGATGTGGAGCTGACGGCATCTTTCACTGTGGCACCCAGGGTTCCCCCAATAACCCTAACCCTATCCCTGAGAGCCTTCTCTTCTTACCTGTTCAGCCTCCCCTCTGGACCACAGTCAGTCACAGCACAGCCAGGGTTCCCCCAATAACCCTAACCCTGAGGGCCTTCTCTTCTTACCTGTTCAGCCTCCCCTCTGGACCACAGTCAGTCACAGCACAGCCAGGGTTCCCCCAATAACCCTAACCCTGAGGGGCTTCTCTTCTTACCTGCTCAGCCTCCCCTCTGGACCACAGTCAGTCACAGCACAGTCAGGGTTCAACACAACTAACATGTCTGGTCAGCATTCTGCTCTCTCTTTTTCTTTCTCCTACTTTCACACAAACATACACACACACACACACACACACACACAGACACACACACACACACACACACACACACACACAGACACACACACAGACACACACACACACACACACACACACACACACACACACACACACACACACACACACACACACACACACACACACACACACACACACACACACACACACACACACACACACACACACACACACACACACACACACACACACAGAAACGCACACACATGCACACAATATAAACGTTGCATTTTGTTTTCCATCTATACATTGTGATGTGTTGTTCATTACCAGATGGCATAGATGTAGATAGGCTGGCTGTTAAAAAGCCACAGAGAAGCAACCCACCCATTTGGCCTGCTTGTGATGATGTGGGTGGCTCGGTGGCACGGTTGACTGGGAAAGTTACAAGCTTCCATGAACGACTTTGAACTTTACCTCTAATTTAATCATACCTTTACTTTACAAAAACAATCATGCAAACTATGCCTGTCTGAGAACACCTGGATAGCTTTAATTCCATGATTCCTGCTCCTCAAGGTGTGTGCGAGGTAGGCTACTGTTCTGTTCTGAGACGGTGACAGTATGTTTGCGTAAATGTGCTAACATGCTGTGGTTAAATATAGCGGAGGTCTGGTCTGACCTTGTGCTTTTGATTGATGTTCACTCAAACTGTAGCAAGCCAACGGCTGTCTGGAGACTGTTGCCCCTAGCTGCCTCCCTTATCCAGCTGTTTCCTTCCTCCAAACTGCTGAAACAGTGGCGTAGCTAGGCCCTGGGTTAGGCCAAGACAAACAAACCCCCTCACTCACCCCCCTCCTGAACTGGCTAGCTACTGGTCACCATGCAGCACTTCCTCTTCGGATTGTGTCATTTCCTGTTCTCCCCATGCAGGAGGGTCTGTTGGTTATTCTTCACTGTGACTAAAGAATAGAGAGAACGAAGGAAAGACTAGGCCACAGTTTCCTGGTTTCACCCCCCCTTTGTGAAACTCTCTCTCTCTCTCTCTCTCTCTCTCTCTCTCTCTCTCTCTCTCTCTCTCTCTCTCTCTCTCTCTCTCTCTCTCTCTCTCTCTCTCTCTCTCTCTCTCTCTCTCTCTCTGTTTCTCTCTCTCTGTTTCTTTCTCTCTGTTTCTTTCTCTCTGTTTCTTTCTCTCTACCTCTACCTTAACACTCTCTCTCCTTCCCTTACAACATGATGTAGAGACCAAACTGCTGTCTGGGGTTTCCGACAGTCCAAGCATCTGTTCACCAGTGACACCCTGAGAAAACCACACGTCACATGTAGCATGTTTCAAACATGTGCCTTGAATGGAACAGTGTGAGAGTGAAAGGGAGAACACATTGGCTCTGTGAATGACACAGCCACAGCAATCACTGAAGATACAACAAAATCAAGATAAAGGAAAACAGATTGAAACATAAAAATGTGCTTTCGGTGTCTTGGGAACATGGCATCAAAAGTTAAGTGTATGTCATGCTCTTAGCATTCCCTCCATCTCCGATGACGAATCAAAAACAACTTCCAAATGACTGTTTATCGTCTGACTCCAACAAAAACAACTGTTTAAAAAAGGATCCCAGAACGCAGCTAGGCTGTTGAAAAAATGCTTCTGAAAGGCTGGGCGCTGACTTCAAAGTGCTCCCAAATGAGCTGGCTCATAAACAGTTTGCCCCTGTAGTACGCACTCCACAATCACAGCACAGGGGAGGGTAAAGAAAACTGGGCAGATTGTTTGTAACAATTAGGCTGATGCCAGATAATGCCCATTCGGCCTCCACAATCGGCCGTCCCCATCACCCACTCTGTTTATCTGTAATTGCAATTTGGAAAGAACTCTGTGGTAATTAGACCCAGGGAGTGGTCTGAGAGAACACACCCTGCCCTAAACAAGAGGCCAGTGTTTGCACAAGGCCTGCTGAGAGAGAGAGAGAGTCTCAATGTCATTAATGCTTTCTAAGAATGAAACGAACAAGGACCCTCGAGAATGATGTTCAAATAAGACCATTATTTTTTAAATGAAATGTAACCTTTATTTAAGAACAAATTCTTACTTACAATGACAGCCTACCAGGGAACAGTAGGTTAACTGCCTTGTTCAGGGGCAGAACAACAGACTTTACCTTGTCAGCTCAGGGATTCGAGCCAGCAACCTTTCGGTTACTGGCCCAACACTCTAACCACTAGGCTACCTGGCGCCCCAGCAGTAATTTTGGTATCTTTGTCTATCTATCTAATAGGTCATCCTTTACAAAGTACAACACATTTTTTAAAGCACAATGAAGCTCTTAGTCAATGCAATCAAATATGCTGGGATAGTGCTTCTCCCCCAAGTTACACATAACCCTGGTGACATCATGGAACAGGCAGGTGCACTGAGGGACTCCATGTTCTCAACTCTAGATGAGTAATGTCACGTTGGGCTCCTTCCCTCCTCTCTTCGGATCAGAGCAATAAGGACAAAGGTCTTGATGGTAATTGGTAGCCTGTTAAATATCTAATTCAGCTTTTGATAACCCTCAAAGATGGCTCTGCAAAAACAGTCTGGCAGAAAGAGAGAGAGAGAGAGGGAGACACACACGCACACGCACACGCACACGCACACGCACACGCACACATCTGGAGAAGTAATTGAGAAGTCATGTGCACATACTTTGCCTACATCAACCATCTGCATATTCCATCAAATAAAAAAATCAAGAAGGCTTCACAAATACTAACCCTAATCATATGCATTCCTTGTATTTCATACCTCCCCATTTAATACATCTTCTTGGTTGAAAGCTATTGCTTATGCCCTAGCGATCTACAAGTAGAAATGTGCAGGGCTTGCCTGCCATCTAGTGGTAGGTGGTGGTACTTGCATGTCATCCCCACTGGTTGTACACATACATGGGGATGCTAATTGCGATTTCCCGGGCTTCACACAGCACTCGCAGAGGGGTTGTGGTCCATTAGCAAACCTGCTAGTGTGAAATGCAGTGGACTTAGGTGCTAAGAGCTCATCCTGTTAACCTGACAATGTTTAAATCCCTCCACACTCTCTTTCTTTGTATTGTTTCGCTAATTTGTTGCTCATATCATTGAAAAATTGCAACTTGGTTTGTTTTCCTGTTCTTTCAGAAGATCACCTGATGTTATTATTATATACAGTGCAAGTGCTTGTGGACACAGAGAGACTCAGGCCTAAACACAGGCCTGCTGCCCTGCTGGGGTTCTCCTACTGTAAGAGGCTGGGCTATGTTCTGCAAAGAGTGTAAGTGTGTGTGTGTGTGTGTGTGTGTGTGTGTGTGTGTGTGTGTGTGTGTGTGTGTGTGTGTGTGTGTGTGTGTGTGTGTGTGTGTGTGTGTGTGTGTGTGTGTGTGTGTGTGTGTGTGTGTGTGTGTGTGTGTGTGTGTGTGTGTGTGTGAAACAGATAATACTGAAAAATTTAACCAAGTTATGGTTAAAATGCAAAGAGTGTAAGGCTGTGTGTGCGTGTGTGCAAGTCTAGTTCATCTGAGAGGCTTCTTACAGTGGAGCTGTGTGTGTGCGTGTGCGTGTGTGTAGAAACAGCAGGATACAAGGGAGCAGCCAGGGGTTAGTATATCTCAACCTCCAAACCACCACCCCAACCCTCCCCACCCTGCACCTTCTTCTACAGACAGAAAAAGGTGGAAGGAAGGTACCCTACCTGCACAGCAAAAAAGAGAGAGGTAGAGAGGGAAACAAGATTTAAAACGGTACATGGAGGAGAGGAAAGACAGAAATGCTGGCAGGCCTCTCGTCTTTAATTGGTTCCAAGTGTCCCCGATTCACTGGTAAAGTAAACTCCCCAGGCTATCCTGTGCTGCATCGTCCTTCCACAACTCACGCCTGCCTGCCAGCCGCAGCAAAAGTATGAACTTCATTTTGTATTTTGCTATTAGTCAATTTCCTGGGGAGCTGCTCCATGTAGTCCAGAGGCAGGTGATATAGAAGATTTGGATATAGAATGAGGACCTCCTGTGGAGGGGTTTGATGTCTCACTCTCAAGGCTTCTTATTGTGTGCTCCCTCTGGCTCAAAGTATAGTTATGGCTTTAGTCAGTCAGCAACACACAGGTCATAATTACCCCCTGATTACGTAAAAGGCAAGATCAATTGATGTGCCATTTTAATAAACATACTTCTACTTCTTTCAATCCACAACTAAAATTATGGGGAATGTTCACCATGTAGGGTAGCCTAGATCATTGTGTGTTTCAAAGTAAAGTGAATATATATATTTTTTTAAATTGGCAAACTAATGGGAAAAGTGAGTTAAGTGTTTGCCTCAGCTGAGTATTTAGGAAAAAATTGTGATATGTGGCTGTTTCACCTACTTTAATTGAATGCACTGACTAAATCGCTCTGGATAGGTGTCTCTGCCAAATACACATGACATCTGAAGTTATACATCAAATACCTGAAAATAGTAAATGACTGATTGCTCCTGAAACAGATAAGACTGAAAAATTCACGAACCAAGTAATGGTTAAAATGCCAAAGAGTGTAAGGCAACTCACATATTTTCATCCTGAAGTCTAAACCCAAGAGTTCAGGAGGCTGTGAGTTTTCACTACTTCTGATTCAACATGTGCCAAGCCTCTTTCACTTTGACTGCTTGTCCCCAAACCCTCTAGAAATCCCCCATCCCTGCCTTTCTCTTTCTGGGTGTTCATTGTGACAAGATAGCTTCACACATAACATCAAATTAGCTTGATCTTGAAGAGAGAGAGTGAACTTTGAACAACAGTAGGCCTACATCTCATTCACTCATCAAATAGATTTGATATCAAAGTGAGAAGTGAGAACAAAATAAAAACCACAATGACTGGGCCTTGAAAAGAGGTGGTGAGCCATCTCACAGACCAACAAACAACAGCAGTGTTTATTATGTCCCTTTAATTAGACGGCTGCCTTGTAAAGACCTGTGTTTGGCTAGCTGGTGTGTTTGGCTAGCTGGTGTGTTTGGCTAGCTGGTGTGTTTGGCTAGCTGGTGTGTTTGGCTAGCTGGTGTGTTTGGCTAGCTGGTGTGTTTGGCTAGCTGGTAGCTGGTGTGTTTGGCTAGCTGGTAGCTGGTGTGTTTGGCTAGCTGGTGTGTTTGGCTAGCTGGTGTGTTTGGCTAGCTGGTAGCTGGTGTGTTTGGCTAGCTGGTAGCTGGTGTGTTTGGCTAGCTGGTGTGTTTGGCTAGCTGGTGTGTTTGGCTAGCTGGTGTGTTTGGCCTTGGACCTTTCTTTATTATTTCTTTAATTAAGGATCCCTATTAGTTCCTGCCAAGGCAGCAGCTACTCTTCCTGGGCTTCAGCAACATTAAGGCAGTTATATACAATTTTAAAATGTTACTTGACATTACATTTCATAACACTTTACACAATACATTAAGTGTGTTCCCTCAAGCCACTACTCTACTACCACATATCTACAATACAAAATCCATGTCTACGTGTGTGTAGAGTGCGTGTCTTATCATGTTTATGTGTGTCTCTTCACAGTCTCTGCTGTTCCATAAGGTGTATCTTAAATCAGTTCTACCAAATTTCCATCAACATGTTAAATGTGCAACCAGAGGGAAAACAATTCTAGATCACCTGTACTCCACACACAGAGACGCTTACAACACTCTCCTTCGCCCTCCATTTGGTAAATCCGACCACAACTCTATCCTCCTGATTCCTGCTTACAAGCAAAAATTAAAGCAGGAAGCACCAGTGACTCGGTCTATAAAAAGTGGTCAGATGAAGCAGATGCTACACTACAGGACTGTTTTGCTATCAAAGACTGGAACATGTTCTGGGATTCTTCAGATGCATTAAGGAGTACACCACATCAGTCACTGGCTTTATCAATAAGTGCATCGAGGATGCCGTCCACACAGTGACTGTACGTACATACCCCAACCAGAAGCCATGGAGGCAACATTCACACTGAGCTAAAGGGTAGAGCCGCCGCTTTCAAGGTGCGGGACTCTAACCCGGAAGCTTACAAGAAATCCTGCTATGCCCTGCGACGAACCATCAAACAGGCAAAGCGTCAATACAGGGCTAAGATTGAATCATACTACACGGGCTCCGATGCCCGTCTTATGTGGCAGGGCTTGCAAGCTATTACAGACTACAAAGGGAAGCACAGCCGCGAGCTGCTCAGTGACATGAGCCTACCAGACGCGCTAAATCACCTCTATGCTCGCTTCGAGGCAAGCAACACTGAGGCATGCATGAGAGCATAAGCTGTTCCAGACGACTGTGTGATCACGCTCTCCGTAGCCGACGTGAGTAAGACCTTTAAACAGGTCAACATACACAAGGCTGCGGGGGGGGGGGGGGGGAGAGAGAGAGAGAGAGAGAGAGACTCCAGACTCAATGTCATCAGACCCCCCCCCCCCCCCCCCAGTGTTAAAGGGCAGACCACCATGCCTCTCTCCTGTAGCCTTATCCCCTCCAGCCCATTCTCCCCATGCAGCCAGCCCCTCTGTCTTCTCCCATCCTGTTTTCAGGCTGCCAGGTCTAGATAACGTGTCTTGGCAGGGAGTCGGAGCCTCGGCCTTCGCCTCGCTGAGCGGGAATCCAGGAAGCTGCGTCCACGCCACACCGCATGAACAATAGGCAGAGAGGAAGCAGTAGGAATAAAAAAAGTAATGAGAAGACAGGAGAGCAGCGAGGCTTTAGTGAATCCCGGACCCAGACACTATTCTAATCCACTGGCACACAAATCATTCCCAAAATACAACTCAAAAACAAACTATTTGATTTCTGATTTTATTGTCTATGTCCTTGCTGCATAGTATACTGTTATCTCCACATGCCAAGTGGAATTCATTTACTAGATAACAGGTTCTGTTTCAACATGCAGTCATCAATACAGCTATTGAAAAAGACTGCCTGTTCTGGATGGCTCTATGAGGGTGGGTGCTGCTTCTCAGTTCTAGACGTACAGTTAAGTCGGAAGTTTACATAGACCTTAGCCAAATACATTTAAACTCAGTTTTTCACAATTCCTGACATTTAATCCGAGCAAAATTCCCTGTTTTAGGTCAGTTAGGATTACCACTTTATTTTAAGAATGTGAAATGTCAGAATAATAGTAGAGAGAATGATTTATTTCAGCTTTTATTTATTTTATCACATTCCCAGTGGGTCAGAAGTTTACATACACTCAATTAGTATTTGGTAGCAATGCCTTTAAATTGTTTAACATTGAGTTGCAGTCTGTTTTGGAGTGGGTGGCCAGTAATAAACTGTTCCTGAACATCTCTAAAACTAAGAGTATTGTATTAGGTACAAATCATTCCCTAAGTTCTAGACCTCAGCTGAATCTGGTAATGAATGGTGTTGCTGTTGAACAAGTTGAGGAGACTAAATTACTTGGTGTTACCTAAGATTGTAAACTGCCATGGTCAAAACATATAGATTCAATGGTTGTAAAGATGGGGAGAGGTGTGTCCATAATAAAGAGATGCTCTGCTTTTTTGACACCACACTTCACAAAGCAAGTCATGCAGGCTCTAGTTTTAGCTTATTTTGATTATTGTCCAGTCATATGGTCAAGTGCTGCAAAGAAAGGCTGAGTTAAGCTGCAGCTGACCCAGAAAAGAGCGACATGTCTTGCTCTTCATTGTAATCGGAGGGCTAATATTAATAATATGCATGTCAGTCTCTCTTGGCTAAGAGTTGAGAAATGACTGACTGCATCACTTCTTGTTTTTATAAGAAATATGAATGTGTTGGAAATGCCAAACTGTTTGCATAGTCTACTTACACACAGCACTGACACACACACTTACCCCAACAGACATGCCACCAGGGGTCTTTTCACAGTCCCCAGGTCCAGAACAAATTCAAGGAAATGCACAGTACTATACAGAGTCATGAGTGCATGGAACTCCCTTCCATCTCATATAGTGCAAGTGAACAGCAGACCTGGTTTCAAAAAACACGTACAGCAACACCTCACAGCACAATGCCTCTCCCAATATTGTGTGTATGTACTGACATGTATGTGTAACTGATAGATGCACACACAAACTACATGTTAATGTTTTTAAATGTATAGTATGTCCATTGTAAAGTCTATGTCGGACCCCAGTAAGACTAGCTGTCGTCTTTGGTATCAGCAAATGGGTATCCTAATAATTCAAATTAAAAACCCTGCCCAGACAAGGCCTCTCCCCGGTTCACCTCTCCGCCACCTCCGCAACACACCACGCCACTGACGTAATGTCTGTATTTATAATCTGAGTCTGAGGGGAGCAGATCTCCCACCCTGCCTTCACTTTCCCACTGTTGATGGAAACACGTCTGGAGCATCCCATGGGGATGGATGCTAACTGCCCTGCACCACCCCAACCTCCACTTCTACACTGGGCTAGACTAGACCAACACTGGGATGTATGGAGTTGCTGGTTTTGGCCGACAAAGCCCTCGTCCCACAGACCCTTCAGGTTTGCTAAGGCAGTGTGTCTATTGTATGTGCTGCAAACCAACAGCATGTGGGAGGGAGCACCATGGTCTACTCGGAGGGGTTGAGACCGCAGAGACAAGGCTGGTCAGCTGTGGGGGAGATGTGAGGAAGCCACCAATTTGGGGTTAGAGCAGGGAAACCACAACAAGTATACAAGATATAATTCAAAACGTTCATGAGCTTAAATGAATGAGAGTGGCTACACAGATAGGCCTTCCCAGTGGAGATCCAGTCAAATTGAGAGGACATCATATCATTACATTTTCTGACACTCGTTCTTGCTGAAACCATTGCAATGTGTTCAAAGTGTTGTCTTACCCTGAAAACCAGTCAACAGACTGAGATGCTATACAGGAGACCATTGGAGACCCAATGATTACTATTCTATTCACTGATTATAAAACAACCTACACAACCTTTTTGTGGTTCCTTTTTCCTTTTCTTAACATTTTCAGTATTATGAGAGCACATATTCACATTCATAGTATTATGTTTTTAAATCACATTCTCTATTTGATGTCCCTATCAATTACATTTTTATTCGAAAAAAGCAATACATTGTCAAAGTGGAAACACACCCATTTGAAATAAAGGGTCGCGGTTCTTTGCATACCTTAGATGTTCAGTGTGTTGTGTTGTTCACTGTATTGACAGCTCCCAGTATTATTGTTTTCTTCAGAGGCTCGGCTGTCCCATCCCAACCCACCTCCATGGAGCCTCACCAGGGACAGAGTCAGCCCGGTTTAATCCCTGAACCGTATCTAAATTCAGCAACACACCTATCAAAACTCTTTTAGGATCACAGGCTAGAGGTCCAACCATTTACACGTCCAACCATCTATCCCCCCTTTTCTCCAATGCTTTTCTTTCAAGGCAGAAATAAATAAATACATAAATAAATGAAAGTGGGATAATCCTCCCTCTTTCCAAAAAAGGAAATTATTGTATTTGAAGTTATGGCAGCAGAGCTTCCTGAAGTGGGGGAAATGCACTAGATTTTTATGCTTGTGTCCTGATCTAAGAAAAACACAGAGCATCCTGGCAGACAGACAAATATATCCCCCTCCGCCCCCCTGCCACCCTTTCAGCCCCCACCCGCTACCTCAGTCCCACTATGTGCATTGCAATTTATGTCAGGAGGAAAAAAAGGCTGGAAAACTCCAAAGGTTCCTCTGGCCAGAGAAGTGAGGGGAGGAAATTGCATTGATTTAAGCTCAGCTTCTTTTGGCATCTGTCCTTTTTTTTTGTTTTCTTTCCCTAAGTGAGAACGTTTGTTCCAGGCCGTTTGGTTTAGACACAGTAGTGTAACATGTTTTTTAGTGTTTTTTTATATATCCATGGCAATGGTAAGAGGATGTGACAGAGGCTGCCTGGTTTAAACCAGCTAGCGTTGTTTAACCTGAACTGGTACCATATAGAAAAAGCTGAACAGTCTTACAGAAATACACAAACATACTAGTTTGTTCATTCATGAGAGGGTTTCAGGATGTAAGACTCTAAATGCAAAAATGTTTATACAAAGGCTTAAGTTGTAATGGCATATTTTTTTTGTTTTATTATTTGCATATCATTGTAAATTTCATTTTGGTGACTGTCCTTGTCTATCAGTGTATGTGTTTTGATACTCATCACGTTTTGTGTGGACCCAAGGAAGAGTAGCTGCTGCTTCTGCAAAAGGGGATTTAAATAAATAATAATTTTATGATGATGAAAAAAGTTAATCTGTCCATTCAGTGGCACTGAGTAGATAATGGACCACTACTCTCCAGTAACCTTTGCCACCAGTTTGTGTTACCACTGTATATGCTTCCTAAAATGACAAACTTTCTCGAGTTAGTGACACTTGCTCGAGTTAGCCTTTGCTAGAGGTTTGTGAGACTTCATGACAGTAACTCAGAGTCCATCTATACTTTTTAGGTTTCTTTCTTCCCTTCTTCTATTTGTGTCATGGGAATGTAGTGCAGGGTAAGATAGTTGACCAGCAGAACAGTGGAGGGAGCCCAGGGCTTCACATAGGGACGATTTGATGGTCCCTACCCCGCTGAGTTCACAGCCCATCGCCCATTCCCTGCAACCTCCTGGGTAATCGCTTCATTTCCTTGTGGCGTAAATCCTGCAGTTCCACAAATGGGGGACACCCACAGGGCCGTTTCAGTATGCCCATCTGTTTGCCTGCGATTAAAAACAACAACAAACTGTTTTGCACCATTGTTGTCCCCACTGCTTCTTGTAAATGACACAGAACAGTACACAATGGTAATGTAAAAGAATGGTTGACTGATGGAATTTCTCTCTCTAAGTAAACAGTACATACAGGTGTCCTTGGAGATTAAACAAAGAAACAATGGAAGCAAGAGGATATTTGACCATCTTTTGCATTATGTCATTCCAGTAATGCATGATTTGTCATGTACATTCAAATCATTTCCTTGACCAATGTGTCACACCAAACCTGTCACTGCCTTAACAGAGGATCATTATAGGACTTCAAAATGTTTCACGGACTTCACTCTGTTCTAAGCCGTCCCCATATCTCCTCTTTCTTACTAGCAGCTTTCCTGGGTGAAACCCTAGCCTGCTATTACAATCTGACGGACTCGGGTTGACATCTCCCAACACACTGGAATGGTTAGAAGGGGCTTGACCCCCTGACCTCCTGACCTCACCTCCACTAACACGTACATGCAGCCTCCCTGAGATGCCCCCAGGGAAGACATGGGGAGAGGGGTTTGGGGGGGTCAGAGCTGAATGGGCCCCTTACTCCTGGTTTGGACCTTTTCACCACACACACACACACACACACACACACACACACACACACACACACACACACCCTGTTGTCTGACAGCTCCGCGCGCTGCAGACCCAGTGGTCCTGTATTCTTTGAGGGAGGATAAGAAGCCCTCTGACATTCTTTCATGGCCTGAATCACATTCCCTCTAGTCTGAGGTGGCGTGATAGAGATGGCTTTGTACTGAAGAGCTGCAGCCCGGCTGTCAGAACATGAGGTGCAATTGAATACAGAGGCTTCATTCCATATCAAGCCAGCTCCAGCTCTAGTTCCAAACTTCTTCCAACAACCTGCCTTCCAGCAATCCACGTTCTCCCTTTATCCCTATCTTTGCCTCTCTCACACAGATCCCTCCTCTGCCCCCTCTCACTTTCTCTCTCTGTCGCTCTGTCTCTCTCTCTCTCTCTCTGCTCCGCTCCTGCATCCCAGCAGTCTGGATTTCCTTACCTCGGGTTATAATAGTTAGACTGTGAAATCATCCATACCGCCCTCCTCCCCCAGTCACTTATAGCAGATCTTTAATATTTATGGATGCAAAGCCTGGGGAGCGGGTGGGGGTGAGGGGCTGGTCTACTGCTCCTTGCATTTTGTAAGTGGACTGGCCTGGGTGGTGGTGGTGAGCAGGGCAGGCAACCCGAGGCCTAGGCCCCCATACTGAAGTGATTAAGGCACAGGAAGCTGAACCTGACATTGCTGACACTAGGCCCCACCGCCACATCCTGCCTGCAAAACCCTCGCCACACTGACACTTGATTCGCCGTGACAACCCCTGGCTGATTTACATCTTGTGATGAAGGGAGCTGGGGTGGTATTGACGTGGAGGAGCTATAGATGAGAAGACAATTGTAGAGGATTGCATTACTGGCTGGAAACCCAGACAAGGAACAACCGTCTTTGTTGGCCGCTTCCTTTATTGTGTTGCTCCTTGCTAGTGTGATGTTGGGTGTAAACAGGAACAAACAATAAGGACCGCCAATTTAGGCCCATTCTCAAGAGAGCAGGACGAACAGTACTTCTACTTCTTTATTTTGTCAATCCATCACTCACAACCAGAGTCACTGATGCAGTCCGGAGTTTTCCTGTGAGGGATACAATTATTTTCTCATAAGCATGCTCAAACCCTGGTCGTCTCATGTACATGAGCCTCTCTGAGAACGTGAAGCTGTGAGACAAATTCTCTCTGACTCTAAAATATACAGTATATATATTGTACGAATACGCAGAGAGAGGAACCATACTAGTTCCTCTGAATATGATTTTATGTTGCAATGTGTCTCACCTTCCTTCCTTCCTGAAGCAGTAGGTTAAATGATAAATGTTTGCGTTAAATATGTGTCAAATGTTCAAAAGCACGTGTCCAGTTCTATTACACGTCAGCATTCCACTGCAACATTAAAATTTTGCTCTCAATAGGAGGCATCTTTATACTCAATTAGTATTTGGTAGCATTGCCTTTAAATTGTTTAACTTGGGTCAAACGTTTCGGGTAGCCTTCCACAAGCTTCCCACAATAAGTTGGGTGAATGTTGGCCCATTCCTCCTGACAGAGCTGGTGTAACTGAGTCAGGTTTGTATGCCTCCTTGCTTGCACACAGAGTTTTTTCAGTTCTGCCCACAAATTTTCTGTAGAATTGAGGTCAGGGTTTGTGATGGCCACTCCTATACCTTGACTTTGTTGTTCTTAAGCCATTTTGCCAAGGCCAGCATCCCGGAGTCACCTCTTCACTGTTGACGTTGAGACTGGTGTTTTGCGGTTACTATTTAATGAAGATGCCAATTGAGGACTTGTGAGACATCTGTTTCTCAAACTAGACACTCTAATGTACTTGTCCTCTTGCTCACTTGTGCACCGGGGCCACCCACTCCTCTTTCTATTCTGGTTAGAGCCAGTTTGTCCTGTTTTGTGAAGGGAGTAGGACACAGCGTTGTACTACATCCTCAGTTTCTTAGCAATTTCTCGCATGGAATAACCTTCATTTCTCAGAACAAGAATAGACTGATGAGTTTCAGAAGAAAGTACTTTGTTTCTGGCCAATCGAACCCACAAATGATGATGCTCCAGATACTCAACTAGTCTAAAGAAGGCCAGTTTTATTGCTTCTTTAATCAGTACAACAGTTTTCAGCTGGGCTAACATAATTGCAAAAGGGTTGTCTAATGATCAATTAGTCTTTTAAAATGATACACTTGCATTAGCTAACACACGTGCCATTGGAACACAGGAGTCATGATTTGCGTATAATGGGCCTCTTTACACCTATGCAGATATTCCATAAAAAATCTGCCATTTACAACATTAACAATTAACAACTAACAGACACTGTATTTCTGATACATTTCATGTTATTTTAATGGACAAAAAATGTGCTCTTCTTTAAAAAATAAAGACATTTAGGCCTCCCGGGTGGCGCAGTGGTCTAAGGCACTGCATCGCAGTACTAGCTGTGCCACCAGTATTGTGGGTTTGAGCCCAGGCTCTGTCGCAGCTGGCCGCGACCGGGATGTTCATGGGGCGACGCACGCATGGCTCTCGACCTTCGACTCTCCCGAGCCCGTATGGGAGTTGTTGCGATGAGACAAGACACTAACTACTTACAATTGGATACCATGAAATTGGGGAGAAAAAAGGGGATAAAAAAAAGAGACCCCAAACTTTTGAATGGTAGTGTACATGTAGGCCTAGATCAGAGTGTATTCTAAATGGACTGACCAAACTGCAATCTTCTCAGATCAAAAGTCCTTGAAGACAGAGCACTGCTGCCACCTGGTGCAATGGGTTGGGAAGGAGAGGACAATCATGTAACCCAACGGTTCCCAAACCTTTTCACTCGGCCCCCCTACCATCATTGGGGAACCCCCCCCCACCCCTCCCACCCACCCAGTCGAATGTGATATCTGAGTGACTCAAACATTACAACAAAACCCCTTGGTTTGGGAACCACTGATGTCGTCCAGAAGAGATATCAACGCACCAATAAAATAAAATACATTTACATAATATCAAATTTGCTACATAAACTATTGTCCTTATTGATAAACACAAACATACTTTGCCTTTTTCTAGTAAATCCGTAATTTGGTAATGTGGACTGAAATGCATGTTATTTTTATCTACAGATCATTTTACAACTGAGACATTTTCGAGGAACACATTTGTCATTAGAAAAGGGAACCTTTTGACATATTGCCTAGTTACTGGAAGGGAAGCTTTGAGCTCTTACAGCAAAAAAGGTGAGTAGTTTTTATGGAACCAGATGTACTTTAATATTAGGAGAAACGATGATGGGTTATAGGGCAGGGGTGTCGGCGCTGTACCCCTTTCCACCCTCACAATTTTTTCCGTAATAACAGACCATCAGTGTTGCCATAGGATATAAAAAACTCTAGACGATGTGTTTAATAAGGTACCTTGGGGTTGCAGACAGGAGCTTTTAATCCAAGTTTGTAATTAGTCTGTCTCTCAGGCAGTTTTTTTTCTCTCTTCCATTTCGTCGTCCTTCCGAGATACTTCCTATAGCTTCTCTGCCATAGCTAAGAAGATTCATTGAACCATATCTTTGAACCATATCTTTGACCAAAAGCATTCTCACAAAGACAACATTTCAGGTCAGAGAGAATTCCCTTCTTGCAACTCTTCAGTGACTGATTGTTATGTCCTTTCATTTGTTTATGGCACATGAATACCTCTACTATTTGCTATGCATCACCATTGGACCAATGGTACAGTTTCATGCTAACCCTCAAGCAATGTTCCATTTCGAATAAGAAAGACAAATAGATTTTCCATCAAATTGACAAAAAGTAGGATTCCAAAACTTCCATAAATTCTGGAAAATGTTTAGTGATTATCATGACAAAAATTGTATCCTATTTTTGTCTTGCCAGTTACACTAATCATCAAGGTATTTTACACTCTAAAAATAGTCCTTACTTAGTCCTCATTCTGACCTCTGTGTAAATTTGAGATAAACACAATCTGGTATGGGCATAACTAAAAATAATGCTAATTCATATCCTGTCCAACAAACCATATTTATTTTACTCTCCTCTCCATTCCTCCTGCAATACTCTCGGATTTTTATCTCTTCTCTCCCTGTCAGAATATCTTTAGCTCTTCTCTTTGTCTGTAGCTTCCTTTGACTCCCGTCTCCTACCGAGTGTGTTCCATTTCACTAATGCAGAGGTGAAGCCAGCTCGACTAGAAGAACAGGATCTCTCCAAATACACAAGGGGCCACAGAAATAATTGAAACACTGCAGAACCAGATAGGAATACAAACTCCAGTTAAGAACAAAGGAAATGGAAATCAATCGTAAAATATGCAGATTTTTCTTCTTTTTTTGAAAGAGCAAGATGCAAATCCCCCTTTGGGACTTCACCCTGCAACGCTTTGCCAGGTTATAAAAATATAAAGGAAAATATGAAATGCAGCTTTTCAAATAAAGTGGCAAACCATTACACCTACTTAGTGTTGCATGTACGAAAATGTTTGGAAACAGTCAGTTGCTAACATACTGTAATGCACCAGGCACACACTCGGTGATTGGCTATGAAAATCCAACTGCATTTACTCCTGAGTAAGTGCTGACCTGTTGCACCCTCTACAACCACTGTGATTATTATTATCTGACCCTGCTGGTCATCTATGAACTTTTGAACATCTTGGCAATGTTCTGTTATAATCTCCACCCGGCACAGCCAGAAGAGGACTGGCCACCCCTCAGAGCCTGGTTCCTCTCTAGGTTTCTTCCTAGGTTCCGGCCTTTCTAGGGAGTTTTTCCTAGCCACCGTGCTTCTAAATCTGCATTGCTTTCTGTTTGGGGTTTTAGGCTGTGTTTCTGTATAGCACTTTGTGACATCGGCTGATGTAAAAAGGGCTTTATAAATACATTTATTTGATGATGTTAGACACCTTAAGGCAGAGGTCATATCAGTCGACCTCGCTATGTGTTCAAGGCAAATGCGGGGGCACCAGAAGCAGGGAGGAAAAATGTTTAATGCTAGCCTCATTGTGGGTGGGTAGTGTCTTGTTTAGTCCATATAATAGTAGGGGTTTGAATGGGGTGTAAATAGTTGTTCTCTCGTAAAGGAAACAGCTGTATTTGTCAGTCTGGTGAACCTTGAGGAGCTTGAGGAAGGTCTCCATCTTGTGCGGGTCCTTCTTGAAGCAGCTGAGCAGAGTGTAGTCCCTCAGAACTGACTCCAGCACCTCAGGCTGCAGGTTGTATGGAGTCACGCCCTGCTCATAGTAGGAGGTGGTCAGCATGCCCTCGTCCAGCATCTATAGAACACAGGAAGGACAGGACAGAGTAGACAGAGGGATGGGGGATGAGGGAGGGAGAGGGAGGGAGAGGGAGAGAGGTGAAGTCAAGGAAATGAGCCGTTGATAGAGGACTACGAGATGTGAGCAAATGAGTGCTAATGGATTTACATTATGTGAACATGCATTGGGCTTAAGAGGACAATGCGCAATGACACTGAAGTACCTTCCTGATGAGGACCACCACTCCTTTCTCCAAACTAAGGAGTTTTTACGACACCCATTTGGTCTTGTTGAGTAGTGTCAGGATCGTCGCCGTAATTATCCAAGGTGGTTTGCAGGTACACTGAAGGCTCAGACCAGGACTGGACCAGCATTAGGACTGAGTGGAGGAGCCACTTGTCCTGCACAACACAGTTTAGGGAGCACAGTTTGAGTTTTGTGACTATTGTATACTGAACAGTACTGTATATTAGAAATAATTGATTTGCATTTGTGCTATTGTGCAGTTTTAGTATAGTCATGTAACTGGATTCAGCTAAAGCAATTATATACTAACCTAAAAATAATTACTTGCAAATCACAGAGGCACAGAGGCAATACCTTCAACAGTAAAGTCATCAATATATCTGACAGAAACATTACAGTGCTAAAAGTACAAGGAAAGGGTTTTTCTGTACTCAATTAAACCTTTTGGCATTCAGTGTAGAATGCAAGGTCAGAAATTAGCCGAGGGGGATCTGGTCTTCAGCTAGCAGTTATAGGAGTGAACAATTATCGTCTCCCTGCTCCAAACTCACAGCGTTGCACTTGCCATTTGTACGATGTAGAGGATTAATTGATGACGGTTATAGAACTCCCCTTTGTGTTCTGTATCAAAAAGTAGTTTGGGCCTCTGTATGTAAAGAGAGAGCAGCATTTTCTTGTGTTTATGTACAAAGCACTCATGCAGAAACATCCTATGTATCTGTCATCATTAATTCAATTTAGACTTACAAATGACCAAATCCGGTCTCAGGCTTGGATAACACTGGAGGCCCCTTCGGTCTCCACAGAGTTGGGTGAAGCTGATTTTTGTTTTTTTAGCCCTGTATGTGGAACAACATCCAGAGCTCTCTGAAATTAGATGTTCCGACCCCCCTTGGTCAGTTCAGAGTTGGACCTCTGTTGATAAATGTGTCTGTTTTTCTTAATATGTTTTGTGATTTTGTATATTGTATATTATATGTGTTTGAATTATTTAAGCAGAGCTCATCTGTAAAGAGACTCTAGTGTCAGTATTTCTTCCCTGTCAAAATAAAGGTAAATAAAACTAACAATTATAACAATGGTGGGAACAAGATACAAGAATAATTAGGCCCAACTAATATTCAATCGGCGAAAACAATCCACCACAGAAGATGGTACTACAGGGACAGAAGACTCACTCATACGTTAAGTGACCATAACTTCAAAGCTACGCGCTGTTTCTATGTCCCGCCAAGGCTGTTTTGTGCTTTGGGGCTACACACACAGGCACGTGTGTGTGTTTGTGCGCGTGGGTGTGTGTGTGGAGTCCCACAATCATACACACAATCATAGAAGGAAGACATCTCAATCACCAGAAATTAAGACAAAAGTCCAAACAAACACACACACACAGAGAGAGAGAGAGAGAGAGAGAGAGACACACATCCCCAGATAGCCCTTCTGACAACCCCCATCCACTGAGGACACACAAAAGCCAGAAAGTGTGCTCCTCTTTGACTCAAATGGCAAATACATTCAAGAAAATAAACTTTTTCCCAAACACAAAGTGGCTAAACACTGGTGCCCAAAAACTAGGCATTCCCTGGATCTGTTGTCGGAGAAAAGACTAGGGTCCCCCCAGAAACATCATAATTCACACAGGCACAAATGACCTGAGGGGCTAGCTGGAAAGGGTGGCCACAGCACTCAAGGGAGTGATTGAAAAAGCTTCTTCCACTTTCCCCAACGCACAAATGGTTATCTCCACCCTGCTACCACCATACAGTGGGTGAATGCAAGCATTTCGCGAGACTGTGCCTCAGAACCTAATGTCTACTTGGCCCACCACTCCACCCAGGACTTGAACAGCATTTATGACCAGGTCCACCTCTACAAGGCAGCAATCCCAACTTTTGCCAGGACCCTGAAGGACGTCAACCTCAACCATAGCCCCAGCACCAACACAGGAGCAACAGACACCCCAGCCAGACCAGCGAGACACCCTCCCAGACCTGCAAGACCCTCTCCCGAAGTACCTGCCCCGAGAGAACCAACGCCAAAAGGACCTACACCCAGACCACAGCATCACCAGCCACATCCCAACCAGCTAAGACCCCCCCAAGAAAACCCTGGCCACACCCAATATAGGCCCCCCCCATGTTAGACCTACGCCCCGTCTGCCCACCCCATGCCCCCCAGCAAGGACCTCGACATGACAGCAGGACAAATACCCAGGTCGTTAGCTGAGCAACAGGCCCAACCCCCACTATTTCACCCGCCCAAGCCCCATCCTGCGACACAAAACCACACAAAACACACAAAAACAACACTAGACACTATGGAACACAGAGCTTTTACTATCATCCTGGAATATACAAGGTCTGAGGTCATCTGTCTTTGGCCTAAAGAGCAGGAACCCAGACTTCATCAAATAAATTGGAAATACAGACATTGTCATCCTACAAGAAACATGGTATAAAGGAGACGGACCCACTGGTTGCCCTCTAGGTTACAGAGATCTGGTAGTCAGCAACACAGGTAGCTTTCACATGGCTGTGAATGAGCTGAGAGACAAAGCAAGAAGAGCATTCTATGCCATTAAAAGGATCATCAAAATCGAAATTCCAATTAGAATCTGGCTCAAAATGTTTCAATCAGTTATAGAACCAATTGCTCTATATGGCAGTGAAGTATGGGGTCCACTCGCTAATAATGAATTTACTAAATGGGACAAACATCCAATTGAAATATTGCATGCAGAGTTTTGCAAGACCATATTGCAAGTACAAAGAAAAACTCAAAATAACGCATGTAGGGCAGAATTGGACCAATACCCCCTCCTCATTCGAATAGAATCAAATTTTACAACCATCTAAAAACAAGTGACCACAAAACATTCCATCACAGAGCTCTACAATGTCAAGAGATGAAACCAGAGAAGAGTCCCCTCAGCCAGCTGGTTCTGAGGCTCAGTTCACCAACCCAAACCAACCCTATAGAGCCTCAGGACAGCCCTCAGAAAATCTGGCCCAACCAAATCATCACAAAACAAAAAGAAAAATATATCACCTATTGGAAAGACACCACAAAAAATCTAAGTAAACTTCAATGCTATTTGGCTCTAAACAGACAGTACATGGTGGCATACTATCTGACCACTGTGACTGATAGAAAACTGAGGAAAACATTGACTAGGTACAGACTCAGTGAGCACAGTCTGGCTTTATAATCGACCTCAACCCAGAGTCTCTTAGAGCGTTCACAGTCAGCCCATTGACATCCCTATCAGATCACAGCCAAATCACAGTTTTACTTAAACAGAGGCATCAAAGCCAAAGGAACTGAATAATATTAAGAAATGCTATAGATGGATGGAAAGTAGAGTGGAAATCTACTAAAAAAACAATTAGGCAACAACAAATTGAATTCTTTCTGGAACATTTCCTGAACAAAATATTTCACTGTAATAGTGAAGGTGTAAACTTGGCAGTAGAAAACCTAAACAGAATATTTGACCTCTCAGCTTCCCTATCAAATATAAAATGTCAAGCGGACCACCTAAGAAAATTAACAACAATGACAAATGGTTTGATGATGAATGCAAAAACCTAAGAAAGAATTGAGAAACCTATCCAACCAAAAATAGAGAGACCCATAGAGACCCAGAAAACCTGAGCATACGCCCTCTCTATGGTGAATCACTAAAACAATACAGAAATACACTACGGAAAAATAAGGAACAGCACGTCAGAAATAAGCTCAATGTAATTGAAGAATCCATAGACTAACCACTTATGGGAAAATTGGAAAACACTAAACAACAACATGAAGAATTATCTATCCAAAATGGAGATGTATGGGTAAACCACTTCTCCACTCTTTTTGGCCCTATAACAAACCACAATCATCTGAAACATACATGATCAAATACAAATCTTAGAATCAACTATTGAAGACTACCAGAACACACTGGATTCTCCAATTACATTGAATGAAATACAGGACAAAATACAAACCCTTCAACCCAAAAAGGCCTGTGGTTTTGATGGTATCCTAAATGAAATGATAAAATATACAGACCACAAATTCCAATTGACTATACTTAAACTCTTTAAGGCTCTTTTGTGTTTGGCACCTGTGTTGGTAGCACCAAATTTTGGGAAACCTTTCAAACTGCAGGTAGACGCCAGTCAAATCGGTGCTGGGGCTGTGCTTCTCCAGGAGAATGATGACAATGTTGAGTGTCCAGTCAGTTTCTTCTCCCGGAATTTTAATAAGTATCAGCAAAACTATTCTGTAATTGAAAAGGAGGCTTTAGGTCTTATTTGGGCTTCACAGCACTTCGAAGACTATGTTGGTTCTGGTTTGACCCTTTTAACTGTGTTCACTGACCACAACCCACTTATTTTTCTGAGGTCCCTGCAAAATCCCAACCAGCGCCTGATGCGTTGGGCTTTGTTCTTGCAACCATTCAACCTTGATATTAGACACATTAGTGGTAAGGATAATATCATTGCTGATGCTCTGTCCCGTGCATTTGAAATGTCTTTATTCTTTTGGAACTTTTGTGAGTAATGTGACTAATGTACATTTTGTATTTATTTCTCTTTTGTTTATTATCTATTTCACTTGCTTTGGCAATGTACTGTACACATATGTTTCCCATGCCAATGAAACTCCTTAAATTTAAATTTAATTGAGAGAGTGAGATTGAGAGAGAGAGAGAACAGTGGAGCGTCCAGCTCCCATCTGCTCACCGAGATCTGCTGGATTTCACTCTTGGATCTGGGGATGGGGAAGGCTTTGGTGGCGCACGTGTGTCTTGCCTGGTTCCTCACGGGAAAGTGCACAGGGAAAGGGACAAACATCTCCTCCTATGTATCAAACAGACAGTGAACAACATGTCAGAAACACTGACTCATGCTCGCCAAACCCTAGCCAATAGAGACACGTCATCTGTCAGCTGAGCTACAATCAGAGCGGCTGGTGTTTTGTTCTTCAACATGTTCTCATCTGTTGGCCTCATGCATGTCTCTCCTGCATGATTTGCTGTACCATATGTGAGCGGACCAAGTAATTGGGCGTCACTCTAAAGCGGGAAGGTGGAACAAACGAGTCAGGAGTAGGTTTTCTTGATTGAACACAGTTCTATATTGAGGGCATTTGGTCAACACAAACACTCCAACATAATCAATGAAAATCTCCCAAGGGAAAAATAACATTCACCTTCTTCTCCAGATCAAACAGGAACACAATACGATTGTCTTTAAACTACAACAAAAGTCATGGGATTGTCACTGTCTTAATGGTTCTTCATAGATAGCTCCTCTGTCACAGTGGCCATCTTCCAGAGATAGTTCTTCCTCCCGCTCTGCTGGTTCCATACTCTCTCTTATAGGGGAAGGAGAATATCTCATTAGTAGTGTCAGCTGTGCTTAATTGCCTCTGGTTACCTTGTCTCCCATGCCTTGTTGGGCTACCATCCGTGAGCCCAGCCTGCCCTCTGGTGGTCCTTCCACACATATGAACTTGTTGCCATCTGATGCACATTTAAATGTCATAAAAAAACAACATTGCAGACCTCTCCCTGTCCTCTGCCGTGCCCTGATTGTATTACCGCTGATGATATCTGGAAATGTGCATGTACAACCTGGCCCATCTACAATTCTGACTTGTGCTCTGATATCCGTTCACTGATTTCATCTGTTGTAAAAGCCTGTTTTCTGCACGTTAACTCTAGAAGCTTATTACCTAAAATGTATGAATTGAAAGTGTGTGTTCACAGCTCCAATCCAGATGTGTTGTTCATTACTGTAACGTGGTAAATAAAGAGTTTTTTGAACACTGATTTTAACCTTTCTGGTTATAACCTTTCTCGCCAAGACATACCTTCCAAAGCGGGTGGAGTGGCAATCTTTACCAAGGAGCAACTTCAGTGCTCAGTTGTGTCCACCAAATCTGTCCCCCAAAAATTTGATTTGCTGGTTTTAAGCATTACACTTTCAAATAGCTATTTTGACTGATGCTGGGTGTTATTGTCCACCATCAGCACTGGCCTGTACCCTACCTGCCCTAAACTCTCTCCTGGCCCCTTACACTAGGTCTGAATTTGTCCTGCTAGGTGACCTACAGTGGGACATGCTAAAATCACCTGACCAAAAGCAATGGGACTCCCTAAATCTTTCTTAGATTATTACCAATCCCACAAGGGAACACTCCAAACACCCAGAAAGGGCTATTCTCCTTGATGTTATCCTCAAAAATAATATTGATAGGAATCAGTCTGGTGTTTTCTGTAATGACCTTAGTGATCACTGTTTTACAGCCTGTACTTGTAATGGTTGCTCAGTGAAACGATTTGTCATAGACGTTTGCTAAAAACCTAATGAGCAACCTTTCCTTCATGACCTGACCTCTGTAAATTGGTAAAGAATCAGCTTGATCCCCTCTGTTGAAGACGCTTGGACCTTATTTTTAATTTTTTTTAAAAACACGCCCCCAATAAGAAAATTAGATTTAAAAACAGGTTCAGCCCCTGGTTCGACTGATCTGGCAGAGTTACTCCACCTCAAGAATTCCATTTGGAATAAAGCTCGTCACACACATACTCAGGCTGACTCACTCTTGTTCAGGTAAATGAGAAATAAGTGCACTCAGGCTATCCGGAAGGCCAACGTTAGTTACTTTAAGGAGCAGTTCTCTCTCTGTGTCGAACCCAAAGAAGTTCTGGGAAACGGTTAAAGACCTGGAGAATAAACCCTCCTCCTCACAGCTGCCCATGTCCCTTAATTTTGATGATGTGTACCTGCAGGTAGTCACTGAGTCTGAGGTGCTAAAGGAGCTCCTGAAACTTGAACCCCAAAAAACATCTGGGTCAGATGGTTTAGATCCTTTCTTCTTTAACTTCTCACGAGTCACAATCCCAGATCCGGGAGCATCCTCATCAGTAAAAACGCTGACTAGCATAGCCTAGCATAGCGCCACAAGTAAATACTAGCATCTAAATATCATGAAATCACAAGTCCAAGACACCAGATGAAAGATGCACATCTTGTGAATCCAGCCATCATTTCCGATTTTTAAAATGTTTTACAGCGAAAACACAATATGTATTTCTATTAGCTAACCACGATAGCAAAAGACTCAACCGCATATTTTCACAATTTTTTTTACCGCATAGGTAGCTATCACAAATTCGACCAAATAAAGATATAAATAGTCACTAACCAAGAAACAACTTCATCAGATGACAGTCTGATAACATATTTATTGTATAGCATATGTTTTGTTCGAAAAATGTGCATATTTCAGGTATAAATCATAGTTTTACATTGCAGCCACCATCACAAATCTCACCAAAGCAGCTAGAATAACTACAGAGACCAACGTGAAATACCTAAATACTCATCATAAAACATTTATGAAAAATACATGGTGTACAGCAAATGAAAGACAAACATCTTGTGAATCCAGCCAATATTTCAGATTTTTTAAGTGTTTTACAGCGAAAACACAATATAGCATTATATTAGCTTACTACAATAGCCAACCATACAACAGCATTCATTCAACGCAACGGTAGCGATAGCGAAAAAACCAGCAAAAGATATACATTTATTCGCTAACCTTCACAATCTTCATCAGATGACAGTCCTATAACATCATATTACACAATACATATATGGTTTGTTCGAAAATGTGCATATTTAGCGGCACAAATCGTGGTTTTACAATGTGAATACGTAGTCAAAATGCAAAAAAATTGTCCGGAGAAATCTTGGAGAGGCACCAAATCTAATCAAATAACTAATCATAAACTTTACAAAAAAATACATGTTGGACAGCAAATGAAAGACACACTAGTTCTTAATGCAACCGCTGTGTTAGATTTAAAAAAAATAACTTTAGTACGACGTACAGCTTACGTTATAGCGAGACAGCGCCCAAAATCAGGGCGAAAAATACGACTACACATTTTCGACAGAAATACGAAATAACATCATAAATGGTTCCTACTTTTAAAGAGCTTCCATCAGAATCTTGTACAAGGGGTCCTTTGTCCAGAATAATCGTTGTTTGGTTGTAGAATGTCCTCTTCATCTGTCGAATTAGCAACCAAAGCTAGCCATGTGGCGCAGGAGTGTCCAACTTCACCATAACGCAAAGAAAATAAAATTCAGAAAATCGCAATAAACTGATATAACTCGGTTTAAAATAACTACTTTATGATGTTTTTAACACATATATCAAATAAAATCAGAGCCGGAGATATCTAACGTCTATAACGAAAGCTTTTCAGAACGCAATCCAGGGTTCCTCTCGCGCCTTGCTGAACAAAGGAAAAAGTGGTCACGTCATTCCAAGAGGTCTTTTCGGCCTCAGATCAAGCTATACACCCCATTCCACCTCTCACTGCCTATTGACATCTAGTGGAAGGCGTATGCAGTGCATGTAGATCCATAGATTTCAGGCAAATTAATAGGATGGCCCTGGAACAGAGCCCCCGATTTCAGATTTTTCACTTCCTGACAGGAAGTTTGCTGCAAAATGAGTTCTGTTTTACTCACAGATATAATTCAAACGGTTTTAGAAACTAGAGAGTGTTTTCTATCCAATAGTAATAATAATATGCATATTGTACGAGCAAGAATTGAGTACGAGGCAGTTTAATTTGAGCACGATTTTTTACAAAGTGAAAACAGCGCCCCCTAGCAGCCCCCATCATTGCCAAGCCTATCTCTAACCCTTTTAATAACCTCTTGACGGTAGGGGTCAGATTTTTTATTTTATTTAAATAACGTTCCCAAGGTAAACAAACTATTTCTCAGGTCCAGATCGTAGAATATGAATATAATTTACAGATTAGGATAGAAAACACTCAAAATATTGTCTGTGAGTATAAAAAAACTGATTCTGCAGGCAAAAACCTGAGGAAATCTAACCCGGAAGTGATTTTTTTAAATAATTTTTTAAAAATCTGTGTTTCCTGGCCCGTCTTTCTTCCATTTAAAGGGGTATCACCAGATTCCTTTTCCAATGGCTTCCTCAGGCTGTGACCAGGCTTTAGACATAGTGTCAGGCTTTTATTTTGAAAAATTGGCAAGATTTTTCAAAAGTAGTCAGGTGTCCACTGAATAGTTCCTGCGCGCGAGTGAGGTAGCTCTCCATTTTCCTTTTCTCTCTTATTGAATAGGTTACGGTCCGGTTGAAATATTATCTATTGTTTGTTAAAAACAACCTGAGGATTGATTATAAAAAACATTTGACATGTTTCTACGACCATTACGGATACTTTTTGGAATTTTCGTCTCCTAGAGATGAATGTACTCCGGTGCGAAAAGTACAAATCAATCCCAGAACAACAGCAAAGGACCTTGTGAAGATGCTGGAGGAAACGGGTACAAAAGTATCCATATCCACAGTAAAACGAGTCCTATATCGACATAAAGGCCTTTCAGCAAGGAAGAAGCCACTTTTCCAAAACTGCCATAAAAAAGCCAGACTACGGTTTGTAACTGCACATGGGGACAAAGATCGTCCTTTTCGGAGAAATGTCCTCTGGTCTGATGAAACAAAAATAGAACTGTTTGGCCATAATGACCATCGATATGTTGGGAGGCTTGCAAGCCGAAGAACACCATCCCAACCGTGAAGCATTATGTTCTGGGGGTACTTTGCTGCAGGAGGGACTGGTGCACTTCACAAAATAGATGGCATCATGAGGGGGACAATTATGTGGATATATTGAAGCAACATCTCAAGACATCAGTCAGGAAGTTAAAGCTTGGTCGCAAATGGGTCTTCCAAATGGACAATGACCCTAAGCATACTTCAAAATTTGTGGCAAAATGACTTAGCTAGAATAACTACAGAGACCAACGTGAAATACCTAAATACTCATCATAAAACATTTATGAAAAATACATGGTGTACAGCAAATGAAAGACAAACATCTTGTGAATCCAGCCAATATTTCAGATTTCTTAAGTGTTTTACAGCGGAAACACAATATAGCATTATATTAGCTTACTACAATAGCCAACCATACAACAGCATTCATTCAACGCAACGGTAGCGATAGCGAAAAAACCAGCAAAAGATATACATTTATTCGCTAACCTTCACAATCTTCATCAGATGACAGTCCTATAACATCATATTACACAATACATATATGGTTTGTTCGAAAATGTGCATATTTAGCGGCACAAATTGTGGTTTTACAATGTGAATACGTAGTCAAAATGCAAAAAAATTGTCCGGAGAAATCTTGGAGAGGCACCAAATCTAATCAAATAACTAATCATAAACTTTACAAAAAAATACATGTTGGACAGCAAATGAAAGACACACTAGTTCTTAATGCAACCGCTGTGTTAGATTTAAAAAAAATAACTTTAGTACGACGTACAGCTTACGTTATAGCGAGACAGCGCCCAAAATCAGGGCGAAAAATACGACTACACATTTTCGACAGAAATACGAAATAACATCATAAATGGTTCCTACTTTTAAAGAGCTTCCATCAGAATCTTGTACAAGGGGTCCTTTGTCCAGAATAATCGTTGTTTGGTTGTAGAATGTCCTCTTCATCTGTCGAATTAGCAACCAAAGCTAGCCATGTGGCGCAGGAGTGTCCAACTTCACCATAACGCAAAGAAAAGAAAATTCAGAAAATCGCAATAAACTGATATAACTCGGTTTAAAATAACTACTTTATGATGTTTTTAACACATATATCAAATAAAATCAGAGCCGGAGATATCTAACGTCTATAACGAAAGCTTTTCAGAACGCAATCCAGGGTTCCTCTCGCGCCTTGCTGAACAAAGGAAAAAGTGGTCACGTCATTCCAAGAGGTCTTTTCGGCCTCAGATCAAGCTATACACCCCATTCCACCTCTCACTGCCTATTGACATCTAGTGGAAGGCGTATGCAGTGCATGTAGATCCATAGATTTCAGGCAAATTAATAGGATGGCCCTGGAACAGAGCCCCCGATTTCAGATTTTTCACTTCCTGACAGGAAGTTTGCTGCAAAATGAGTTCTGTTTTACTCACAGATATAATTCAAACGGTTTTAGAAACTAGAGAGTGTTTTCTATCCAATAGTAATAATAATATGCATATTGTACGAGCAAGAATTGAGTACGAGGCAGTTTAATTTGAGCACGATTTTTTACAAAGTGAAAACAGCGCCCCCTAGCAGCCCCCATCATTGCCAAGCCTATCTCTAACCCTTTTAATAACCTCTTGACGGTAGGGGTCAGATTTTTTATTTTATTTAAATAACGTTCCCAAGGTAAACAAACTATTTCTCAGGTCCAGATCGTAGAATATGAATATAATTTACAGATTAGGATAGAAAACACTCAAAATATTGTCTGTGAGTATAAAAAAACTGATTCTGCAGGCAAAAACCTGAGGAAATCTAACCCGGAAGTGATTTTTTTTAATTATTTTTTTAAAATCTGTGTTTCCTGGCCCGTCTTTCTTCCATTTAAAGGGGTATCACCAGATTCCTTTTCCAATGGCTTCCTCAGGCTGTGACCAGGCTTTAGACATAGTGTCAGGCTTTTATTTTGAAAAATTGGCAAGATTTTTCAAAAGTAGTCAGGTGTCCACTGAATAGTTCCTGCGCGCGAGTGAGGTAGCTCTCCATTTTCCTTTTCTCTCTTATTGAATAGGTTACGGTCCGGTTGAAATATTATCTATTGTTTGTTAAAAACAACCTGAGGATTGATTATAAAAAACATTTGACATGTTTCTACGACCATTACGGATACTTTTTGGAATTTTCGTCTCCTAGAGATGAATGTACTCCGGTGCGAAAAGTACAAATCAATCCCAGAACAACAGCAAAGGACCTTGTGAAGATGCTGGAGGAAACGGGTACAAAAGTATCCATATCCACAGTAAAACGAGTCCTATATCGACATAAAGGCCTTTCAGCAAGGAAGAAGCCACTTTTCCAAAACTGCCATAAAAAAGCCAGACTACGGTTTGTAACTGCACATGGGGACAAAGATCGTCCTTTTCGGAGAAATGTCCTCTGGTCTGATGAAACAAAAATAGAACTGTTTGGCCATAATGACCATCGATATGTTGGGAGGCTTGCAAGCCGAAGAACACCATCCCAACCGTGAAGCATTATGTTCTGGGGGTACTTTGCTGCAGGAGGGACTGGTGCACTTCACAAAATAGATGGCATCATGAGGAGGACAATTATGTGGATATATTGAAGCAACATCTCAAGACATCAGTCAGGAAGTTAAAGCTTGGTCGCAAATGGGTCTTCCAAATGGACAATGACCCTAAGCATACTTCAAAATTTGTGGCAAAATGACTTAAGGATAACAAAGTCAAGCTATTGGAGTGGCCATCACAAAGCCCTGACCTCAATCCTATAGAAATATTGTTGGCAGAACTGAAGAAGCATGTGCGAGCAAGGAGGCCTACAAACCTGACTCAGTTACACCAGCTCTGTCAGGAGGAATGGGCCAAAATTCACCCAACTTATTGTGGGAAGCCTGTGGAAGGCTACCCAAAACGTTTGACCCAAGTTAAACAATTTTAAGGCAATTCTACCAAATACTAATTGAGTGTATGTAAACTTCTGACCCACTGGGAATATGATGAAAGAAATTAAAGCTGAAATAAATCCTTCTCTCTACTATTATTCTGACATTTCACATTCTTAAAATAAAGTGGTGATCTAACTGACCTAAGATAGGGATTTTTTACTATGATTAAATGTCAGGAATTGTGAAAAACTGAGTTTAAAAGTATTTGGCTAAGGTGTAAACCTTAGCTAAGGCTAAGGTGTAAACTTCCGACTACAACTGTACCTTAAAAGTAAATGTGAATGTCTCCCGGTAAAATACTAATTGATTAAAAGTCTAGAAGTATTTGGTTTTGAATATACTTAAGAATGAAAGTAAAAGTATACATCATTTCAAATTCCTTATATTAAGCAACCCAGACGGCACAATTTTCTTGTTTTTTAAATTTACGGATAGCCAGGGACACACAGTCAGACATAATTTACAAACAAAGCATTTGTGTTTAGTGAGTCTGCCAGATCAGAGGCAGTAGGGATGACCAGGGATGTTCTCTTGATAAATGCGTGAATTGGACCATTTTCCTGTCCTGCTAAGCATTCAAAATGTAACGAGTACCTTTGGGTGTCAGGGAAAATGTAAGTAGTAAAAATTACATTATTTGCTTTAGGAATGCAGCGTAGTAAAAGTTAAAGTTGTGAAAAATATAAAAAGTAAAGTACAGATTCCCCCAAAAACTACTTAAGTATACATTTAAAGTATTTTTACTTAAGTACTTTACACCACTGCTGGTCACTTCGGATTCAATTCAGATGAGAGATGACCTTATCTGTTTCAGAGACTTTGTCTGGTGTATTTGTTCATTGTTGAATGTTGAGAGATTCCTTCAAATTTCTCCCATATCCCTAATGATACCCCATAATACACCAATTTACTAGATACTATGGTAAAGGAGATGTCTGAAAACTCTATTATGGTGAAGAACCAGTCAGTCTCCCCCAGCAGCCAGAGCTGCCCATCTTACAGTAATGACTCTGTTTGGTTGTCATTGGCAGCACACATTTAGAGCGGAGATAATTCTTTATAAAACTAATACCGTTGAAATAAAGCCAGGGTAGGTGGGCGTAGGACATCATTAAATCCGGCATATACAATTTTTGTCTCTGATTACTGAGTGTCCTACATAGTATTACGGTCCCCCAAACCCACACCATTAAATGTGTTAATCCATTCTGAGAATTAAAATAAGTGATCTGTCCTGTCTGTCGATTGGAAAATTAAACCCCCTTAGTTGGCGTCATGCACATTTTAGTGGATCCAATTTTTCTGATCTTCGAAAGAGTGCCATTTTTAGACTTAAAAAAAAAAGCGAAAGCGTTTTTAGACTATGAAATTAAACTGTAATTTAAGATTTGTGTTACGAAAACATTACAAGAACATAGATGTCTTGATTTTCTCTGAATTAATGGTGAGAAAAAAATTATTATTTGAGAAAGCAAACTTTCTGATGTCTCAGTGTAAACTTGTTTTTACATTGCATTGTTGTTTTTAGCTGTGTTGATTATGTATTTGGGATGTTTGCAGTGTATTGAGAATGTGTTCAGCTTTAAAAATAATAATTGTGCACTAAAATTACAATAAGTTAACTGATTAACTCTGACAGCCCTATGAATTACATTTGTAATTTTCTTAGTTTTTTCTAGGATTAATATCTACAGAAAAAAAAATCTACTTCAATGCTCAAGATCAGCTTGTAGCATTCCATTTACAGTACTACGTTAATCCCCTGCATGTACAGTGCCTTCAGAATGTATTCACACCCCTTGACTTTTTCAAAATTTTGTGGTATTCAAATATATTTAATTTAGATTTTTGGTCAACAATCTACACAAAATACTTTAATGTCAAAATCAAAAAATCAAATCGATTTTGTTTGTTTTGGTTTAATTAAAACACTAATATATCTTGATTAGATAAGCATTCAACCCCCTAGGTCAATACATGTTAGAATCACCTTTGTCAGCAATTACAGCTGTGAGTCTTTCTGTGTAAGTCTCTAAGAGCTTTCCACACCTGGATTGTGCAACATTTGCCCATTATTCTTTTCAAAATTCTTCAACCATTTTCAGATCTTGCCATAGATTGTCAAGCAGATTAAAGTCATAACTGTAACTGCGCCACTCAGGAACATTTTCTGTCTTCCCGGTAAGCAACTCCAGAGTGGATTTGGCCTTGTGTTTTAGGCTATTGTCCTGCTGATGGGTGAATTCATCTCCCAGTGTCGAGTGGAAATCAGACAGAACCAGGTTTTCCTAGAGGATTTTGCCTGTGCTTAGCTCCATTCCATATATTTTTTTATCCTAAAACACTCCCAGTCCTTAACGATTACGAGCATAGCCATAACATGATGCAGCCTCCACTATGCTTGAAAATATGGAGAGCAGTACTCAGTAATGTGTTGCATTGGATTTAACCCAAACATAACACTTTGTATTTACGACAAAAAGGTAATGCTTTTGCAGTTTTACTTTAGTGCATTGTTGCAAACAGGATCACTGTTTTGGAATATTTTTTACAGAGAATTGCATGTGTGGGGTACATAAATGAGGTAGTCATTCAAAAATCATGTTAAACACTATTATTGCACACAGAGTGAGTCCATGGAACCTATTATGTGACTTGTTAAGCACATTTACTCCTGAACGTATTTAGGCTTGCCATAACAAAGGGGTTAAATACTTATTGACTCAAGACAATTCAGCTTTTCATTTTTTTGTAATTTGTAAACATTTTGAAAAACATAATTCTACTTTGACTTCATGGGGTATTGTGTGTAGGCCAGTGACAAATGTTTTACATTTGAGATTCTTCAAAGTAGCCATCCTTTGCCTTGATGACAGATTTGCACACTTTTGGAATTTTCTCAACCAGCTTCACAAAGTAGTCACCTGGAATGCATTTCAATTAACAGGTGTGCCTTGTTAAAAGTTCATTTGTGGAATTTCTTTCCTCCTTTCTTTCCTCTGTCCAGTGTGTGTGTTCTTTTGCCCATCTTAATCTTTTCTTTTTATTGGCCAGTCTGAGATATGGCTTTATCCTTACAACTCTGCCTAGAAGGCCAGCATCCCGGAGTCACCTCTTCACTGTTGATGTTGAGACTTGTGTTTTGCGGGTACTATTTAATGAAGCTGCCAGTTGAGGACTTGTGAGGCATCTGTTTCTCAAACTAGATACTCTATTGTACTTTTCCTCTTGCTCAGTTGTGCACCGGGGCCTCCCACTCCTTTTCCTATTCTGGTTAGAGCCAGTTTGCCGTGTTTTATTTCTTCTTTAATCAGGATAACAGTTTTCAGCTGTGCTAGCATAATTCCAAAAGGCTGTTCTGTGAAGGGAGTAGTTCACAGCGTTGTACGAGATCTTCAGTTTCTTGACAATTTCTCGCATGGAGTAGCCTTCATTTCTCAGAACAAGAACAGACTGATGAGTTTCAGAAGTGCTTTGTTTCTAGCCATTTTGAGCCTGTAATCGAACCCACAAATGCTGATCCAGATACTCAACTAGTCTAAAGAAGGCCAGTTTTATTGCTTATTTAATCAGGACAGCAGTTTTCAGGTGTGCTACCATAATTGCAAAAAGGTTTTCTAATGATCAATTATCCTTTTAAAATTATAAACTTAGATTAGCTAACACAACGTGCCATTGGAACACAGGAGTGATGGTTGCTGATAATGGGCCTCTGTACGCCTATGTAGATTTTCTATTAAAAATCAACCGTTTCCAGCTACAATAGTCATTTACAACGTTAACAATGTCTACACTGTATTTCTGATCAATTTTATGTTATTTTAATGGACAGAAAATGTGCTTTTCTTTCAAAAACAAGAACATTTCTAAGTGACCCCAAACTGTTGAATGGTAGTGTACCTTTTACAAATACATTAGCATGTTAAATACATTTGTTTCAAGTAATAGAGCATATGCTTTGAATACTGGTCAAATTCTCATATCACTTTGCTCAATTTGTCACATACTGTACAAGGATTTTGTATGGCTGTTGAAATGTGCAGAACATTAATCAGTTATCCCTGCCCCATATGTAAGACCCTCTTTGAGTTGTTGCTGGTGACACTTTACTTTCTTGACTGTGTCATGGGACCTGCATCTACGCTTGGCACACTCCATTGAAGCAGAATCAGCTCTCACATTTCCTCTCCAATCGCTCCAGTGTCACCAAAGTGCTGTCAAACCATAATTTGCTCCTCACATTTGTTATAGCAGTGGCTCCCTCATTGCTACTACCATACTGGCTTCTCCGTCAATGTGGATTTTTCCCACAAAGACAGTTTTTGGGCATCGCGACCATATTACAGAGTTCAGACATTCATTTGCATTCTGAGTTCTTCCGTGCTACATTCTTTTGAGGATGTTATCATTTGACATACTATCATATACTGGTTCCATTTTCTGCGCAACCTCTCTATTAAAAAAATGTATGGCCTCCAAGGTGTTTGTGACAGGGTGGATCTTCATCATTTTCTATGGCTCACTGGTACCAGAACCAATGCACACACCTATCCCGTAGTTGGAAGTGAATCCTCTCTTGTGCCATCCTCTCTGGCTAAATTCCCAATCTGGCCCTCAACCATCATGGTCACCTAATAATCCCCAGTTTACAATTGGCTCATTCATCCCCCTCCTCTCCCCTGTAACTATTCCCCAGGTCGTTGCTGCAAATGAGAACGTGTTCTCAGTCAACTTACCTGGTAAAATAACGGTAAAATAAAATAAAATAAAATGTGTCATTGAAGGATACATGAATGTCTATGATGGCATCCTCATCCTCCTTAAGCATCTCCGCTATGTCTGGGTCTATATCTGCGTATACTCTTCTAATTAGCTTTTCAGCGTTCTCCATTGACTGTAGCCCTCTCTGAATCTCTGCAACTAAAGTGGGGGGAAAAAATACTTATTATGTCTGTTGACATTACAGAGATAACTGCAGGACTAAATATCAGCATGTTACCCTATGTAAATATTAGCATATCAGCATGTATTTACTTTATGTAAGGCTAATTTCTTACTAATCACATTAGGCTACAGCCCTATGACACTGTAGGCCTATGTGCCAGTCTCATTGTAGAGTTATGTTTTCCTGTCACTCTGTTTTGTTAACTTTGAATACATTCGGTGGAGCAAGGAAATGAATATTATTTATACACAGCAAGTCACTTGACAATAATGTGCTACTCTAACTTTTTAATTGACCTGTCACTCTCCTGTTGTGTCTCTAATATGAGCTGGATAAGCAAGGAAGGAATCCCTAGGACTTTGCTTATTTGCTTTAGAGCTGCATAGAAGAACCATCCTCACATTTATATAAAATGACACATCTCCACTGGAGCATTCCTGCAGCCTGGAGGAAGTGTAGACACCCCTCCTAAATGCATCACGATCACCTTCACAGTCTGCACATTCTATCATGACAGAATTACAGAATCACTGGTTGGTGATTTTCAGTCCAGTGTTTAGACACTTGGGGCAACTCAAATCATGTACAAGTTGGTTTATTTAAGACGTGGAATAAAAGCCACTGTTGGCTGGCTGCTGTCTGGTTGATCGCTGCTAGTTGTCGTCTTCATCTCAACTAATTTGCATCTCAACGCGTTTCTGTGGGCTACCTCCTTTTCCTCCTCTACCTGTACTGCCACTGCCTCAATCGGCAGATCAGGCAATTTTTTTGTTTCATTCACTGCTTTTCTCACATTGGCTGACAGATCGCCTAATTTTATTCACATACTGTAGGTATATTCTTCGAGATTTTCTCATTTTGTCTCTCTTTACGCTGAGAGACAAAGAAATGCTGCGCGGCACGTGAGGCATTTTAACCAATCAGGTTGCCGGAAAGGGCCTTTAAATGCCAGTAACCAATCGGATGTCAGGAAATTACTAATCTTTCAGCACGAAGCACTACGTCTACAAAGGATGTAGCCATGTATGGAATAGCTAACGATATGCTCCAGAAAACAAGCTGTTGAATGATATATGATTCAACATGGAGAGTTAATAAGCTAGGGTTAGGGTTAGCGGTTTAAGTACTACATGAAACATGCTTTCAAGAAAGGGATTTATGGTAGGTGTAGTTGATGGAGTTTGGATAAAATTATACAAATAAAGTATTAATATACATTATTGCCAATTCATTTGTGCATTTTATGTAAGTATGGAAGTTATAGTTGCAAAATATCCCAAAATCTGAAAATTGACAGATGGAAGCAAAATCACAATTTTTGCCTGTGGTGCCTGGCCTTAATGCGTTTGAGTTAATCAGTTGTGTTGTAACATGGTAGGGTTGATATACAGAAGATAGCCCTATTTGGTAAAAGACCAAGTCCGTATTATGTCAAGAACAGCTCAAATAAGCAAAGAGAAATGACAGTCCATCATTACTTTAAGACATGAAGGTTAGTCAATCTGGAACATTTCAAGAACTTTGAAAGTTTCTTAAAGTGCAGTCGCAAAAACCATCAAGCGTTATGATGAAAATGGCTCTCATGAGGACAGCCACAGGAGAGGAAGACCCAGAGTTACTTCTGCTGCAGAGGACACGTTCATTAGAGTTAGCAGCCTCAGAAATTGCAGCCCAGATAAATGCTTGACAGAGTTCAAGTAAAAAACACATCTCAACATCAACTGTTCAGAGGGGAGTGCGTGAATCAGGCCTTCATGGTCAAATTGCAGCGAAGAAACCCCTACTAAAGTACACCAATAATAAGAGGAGACTTGCTTGGGCCATAAACACGAGCAATGGACATTAGACCGGTGGAAATCTGTCCTTTGGTCTGTTTTTTGGTTCCAACCGTCTCTGTGATGCAGAGTAGGTGAACGGATTATCTCTGCATGTGTGGTTCCCACCGTGAAGCATGGAGCAGGAGGTTTGATGGTGTGGGGGTGCTTTCCTGTTGACACTGTCTGTGATTTATTTAGAATTCAAGGCACACTTAACCAGATTGGCTACCACAGCATTCTGCAGCGATACGCCATCCCATCTGGTTTGCGCTTAGTGGGACTGTCATTTGTTTAACAACAGGACAACAGGACAATGACACAACACACCTCCAGGCTGTGTAAGGGCTATTTGACCAAGAAGGAGAGTGATGGAGTGCTGCATCCGATGACCTAGTCTCCACAATCACCTGACCTCAACCCCATTGAGATGGTGCTAGATATACACTACTGTTAAAAAGTTTGGGGTCACTTAGAAATGTCCTTGTTTTTGAAAGAAAAGCCAAAATTTTGTCCATTAAAATAACATCATATTGATCAGAAATACAGTGTAGACATTGTTAATGTTGTAAATGACTATTATAACTGGAAATGGCAGATTTTTTATGGAATATCTACATAGACATACAGAGGCCCATTATCAGCAACCATCACTCCTGTGTTCCAATGGCACGTTGTGTTAGCTAATCCAAGTTGATAATTTTAAAAGGCTAATTGATCATTAGATAACCCTTTTGCAATTATGTTAGCACAGCTAAAAACTGTTGTCCTGATTTAAAAACTGGCCTCTTTAGACTAGTTGAATATCTGGAGCATCAGCATTTGTTGGTTTGATTACATGCTCAGAATGGCCAGAAACAAATAACTTTCTTCTGAAACTCGTCAGTCTATACCTGTTCTGAGAAATGAAGGCTATTCCATGTGAGAAATTGCCAAGAAACTGAAGATCTCGTACAAGGCTGTGTACTACTCCCTAAACAGAACAGAGCAAACTGGCTCTAACCAGAATAAAAAGAGGAGTGGGAGGCCCCGGTGTACAACTGATCAACAGGACAAGTACATTAGTGTCTAGTTTAAGAAACAGACACCTCACAAGTCCTCAACTGGCAGCTTCATTAAATAGTACCCGCAACACACCAGTCTCAACGTAAACTGTGAAGTGGGGACTCCAGGATGCTGGCCTTCTAGGCAGAGTTGCAAAGAAAAAGCCATATCTCAGACTGGCCAATAAAAAGAAAAGATTAAGATGGGCAAAAGAACAGAAGCTGGACCGAGGAAGATTGGAAAAAAAGTGTTATGACAGACGAATCTAAGGTTGAGGTGTCACGATCACAAAGAAGAACATTCGTGAGACGCAGAAAAAAGGAAAATATGCTGGAGGAGTGCCACCTGTCAAGCATGGTGGAGGCAATGTGATGGTTTGGTAGTGCTTTGGTGGTGATAAAGTGGGAGATTTGTACAGGGTAAAAGGGTTCTTGAAGGAGGAAGACTATCACTCCATTTTGCAACGACATGTCATACCCTGTGTACTGCGCTTATTTGGAGTCAATTTCCTCCTACAACAGGACAATGACCCAAATCACAGCTCCAAAATATGCAAGAACTATTTAGTGAAGAAGCAGTCAGCTGGTATTCTGTCTATAATGGAGTGGCCAGCACATTCACCGGATCTCAACCTTATTGAGCTGTTGTGGGAGCAGCTTGACCATATGGTACGTAAGAAGTGCCCATCAAGCCAATCCAACTTGTGGGAGGTGCTTCAGGAAGCATGGGGTGAAATCTGTTCAGATTACCTCAACAAATTGACAACTAGAATCCCAAAGGTCTGCAAGGCTGTAATTGACGAAAGCAAAGTTTGAAGGACACAATAATTATTTAAATGAAAAATCATTATTTATAACCTTGTCAACGTCTTGACTATATTTCCTATTCATTTTGGAACTCATTTCATGTATGTTATCATGGAAAACAAGGACATTTCTTTTTTTTTATTATTATTATTTTTTTAAATAAATTTTATCCCCTTTTCTCCCCAATTTTCGTGGTATCCAATCGCTAGTAATTACTATCTTGTCTCATCGCTACAACTCCCGTACGGGCTCGGGAGAGACGAAGGTCGAAAGTCATGCGTCCTCCGAAGCACAACCCAACCAAGCCGCACTGCTTCTTAACACAGCGCGCCTCCAACCCGGAAGCCAGCCGCACCAATGTGTCGGAGGAAACACCGTGCACCCGCCCCCCTCGGTTAGCGCGCACTGCGCCCGGCCCGCCACAGGAGTCGCTGGAGCGCGATGAGACAAGGATATCCCTACCGGCCAAACCCTCCCTAGCCCGGACGACGCTAAGCCAATTGTGCGTCGCCCCACGGACCTCCCGGTCGCGGCCGGCTGCGACAGAGCCTGGGCGCGAACCCAGACTCTGGTGGCGCAGCATAGCACTGCGATGCAGTGCTCTAGACCACTGCGCCACCCGGGAGGCCTAACAAGGACATTTCTAAGTGACCCCAAACTTTTGAACAGTAGTGTATGTGGGAACTCCTTCAAGACTGTTGGAAATGCATTCGAGGTGAAGCTGGTTGAGAGAATGCCAAGATTATTTAAAGCTGTCATCAAGGCAAAGGGTGGCTACTGTACTTTGAAGAATCTCAAATATAAATATAAAATATATGTTGTTTTGTTTAAAACTTTTTGGGTTACTACATGATTCCATATGTGTTATTTCATAGTTTTGATGTCTTCACTATTATTCTACAATGTAGAAAATAGTAAAAAAAATAATATTAACTTGAATGAGTGGGTGTGTCCAAACTTTTGACTGGCATACCAAAAAAGTTAGTACTTTGGAAATCAAATGAAAAAGACAACAAGGTCTTGTAAGTAAAAAAACTAAACCAAACATATTTAGGGAGTTATTTATTTTGGTAAAAAAACAAACAACATTTTAATGCTTTAGTGTTGCTCGAAGCTTTTCCCCACATTTAATTGCCTTTTCCAGAATTGCATGAATTACTCCTTGCTTTCATCACAACAGTGACAAATGAAGATGCTGAGGATTTTCTCTATTTTCTGTTGCTTGAGGATTGTTTGTATTTGGTATTCTTTATACATTGGTTGTACTGTCAGAAAATATTACTCAACCTTGATAAGTATAAGGTACACAGGTTGACAAATTCTCTGGGCAATTATTCAATAACCTTCCAGTTGCAACTCTATTTCTCAAACTGTATAGCTCTCTAACGCTGAACACTGAATCCAGTGACTTGACTCAATATGGATGCCCTTGACGCCAGCAGAACAGAACAGGTTTCGGCTTGTGCTGCTAACTCGTGTCTAGAAGCGGGCCTTGCGTCCTCTTGACATGTGGAGTGTGCCTGTTTGCCTACGTGTGCACAGCCACTTTACCCCGAACAGAGAGCTCTGGGAAGAGTCTGTTGAGAGGCCAGCATGGCTTGTTAACATCTGATTCTCACACCAACACCAGACAGAGACACAAGGCTACAAGTTTTCATACAAACAGTATGCTGGTAGAAATGAGCAGTGACTGGGTGAAGATGGACATAAGCCATATCAATGGTATGGTTTTGAATGTGTCCTTGGACTCCAGGATGCTATTGGAAGGTTTAACACACATTATTGTACAGGGACTTGCTTTACAAAGAAACAGACATGCATTGAAAATGGCTGTAATACAATATTGGTTGAATACAAATTGCATGGCTTGTGGATGGAAAATATCTATCTGTGAGAGATTATGTAAATACAAATTTCACCTTGGACACCAAGTACAGTATCTAGAAATCATAGGGCTTCCTCCGTGGAATAAAATAACAGAAGAAAAGCAGAGCATACAGTGAGTGTACAAAACATTAGGAACACGTACCTAATATTGAGTTTCATCTCACAGATATATATTTTCCATCCACAAGCCATGCAATTTGTATTCAACCAATATTGTATTACAGCCATTTTCAATGCATGTCTGTTTCTTTGTAAAGCAAGTCCCTGTACAATAATGTGTGTAAGACCTTCCAATAGCATCCTGGAGTCCAAGGACACATTCAAAACCATACCATTGATATGGCTTATGTCCATCTTCACCCAGTCACTGCTCATTTCTACCAGCATACTGTTTGTATGAAAACTTGTAGCCTTGTGTCTCTGTCTGGTGTTGGTGTGAGAATCAGATGTTAACAAGCCATGCTGGCCTCTCAACAGACAGAAGGAGATTGTTTGATCTCCAAGGGTTGTGGGGGAGAAGACAACCAGACTCAATATGGATGCCCTTGACGCCAGCAGAACAGAACAGGTTTCGGCTTGTGCTGCTAACTCGTGTCTAGAAGCGGGCCTTGCGTCCTCTTGACATGTGGAGTGTGCCTGTTTGCCTACGTGTGCACAGCCACTTTACCCCGAACAGAGAGCTCTGGGAAGAGTACACACGTTAATATTTATTATGCGTAAAATTTCAGGGCAATTATGAGATGGGTTCCCCTCCTTCCTCTCGATGGTTGATCAGCACCGACCGTAATCAATTTGAGAGTCATCAGCTCTGAAATTAGACTGTGGGGGTGGGATAGCGAGGGAGAGGGGAGAGCGGTAGGGCAGAGGGGAGTGGGAGTTGGGACACTGCTTGGAGTGGCTCACCAAAGGGGGACTTTAGGGGTAATGATGATTGCAGTTGCTAAAAAAAATACACAGTGTATAAACAGACAAATTGACAAAGGGCTGTATCACAAGCGGCCGTAATCGGGAGTCCCATAGGGCGGTGCACAATTGGCCCAGCGTCGTCCGGGTTTGTAAAATAAGAATTTGTTCTTAACTGACTTGCCTAGTTAACTAAAAATGTTGAGGTCTGAGTAAAACTGAATTTTACTACAGGGACCAGAAGTTACCACAGAGCTGGGGGGAAACTTTCTGTTGTCACTCATTCAACGTGTTCCTTAAATAACTACTGTAGTAGATACCATCTGTGTTCCTCTGATTTGGCTTGCTTGATAAATTATCATCATTATGATTTCATATGAGCAAAATCACGAAGCCAACGGGTGGGGGATCAGCCTGGGGTTTGTTCTGCGACCATCTTATTTGTTCAAGAGATGAGAAATAGAGAAAATAGGCAATGTGAAGTTCTTTAATGAGAACTTTGAAATACAAAGAGACAGTCAATTTTGCAGTGCAATATTCATAGTCCTTAGGCAGCGAGGAGAACTACACATTCATATAATTACGCTTCTTTACGACTGTTGCATTTAGGTCACCATGTTTTTTATCATCATGGAGTGGAACACAAGTAAACATTGAGAAAAATAAATATTTAATGTGTTCCAAGAAAGAAAGGGGCTATTTTGATTAAACCTTTTATGTTCCAATTAGCATTGCTGAGTGTGCTTTAGAAAACACCAGGATAGACTAATTAATGGATCCTGGTACTACTAAACCACACTTTTAATGGTTTTTGTTAATTCCTCCTAATTAATGAAAGCAGACAAAACTAAGTACAAGTTCAATAATGGTGTTCTCATTTGTTATACAATGACAAGCCATTAAATAACAAAAGCCATTTCATAAGCAGGTGTGTGGATAAAGGTAGAACATTTTCTTCCACATATTAATGCGTACAAGAAATAGGCCTACACCTACATTGTGTGGCTGTAATGTGCATCACCCTACTCTTTTCTCAAGGCTTGTTGCTCATAGTGCAACATTTTCTTGTTCAGAATCTCCCAAGAGATGGGTTCAGATGGTGAGTGTTAGTGTATCTTGTGTGTGTTAGTGTGTCTTGTCCGTGAACCTGATTGTGCTCCTCTAAGTGATCAGAGTGCGATGAGCAAGGAGAATAGACCGCCAGATGACTGTTCTGTGGTACAGATCCATTACCACCTTGCTCCAGGCTTAATTAAGTGCTCTCTCTGATCAGACAAAATCCTTCTTATGTTTCAGCAGTCAGGAGCTCAGGACCCCTTCTCTAATCCTCCCTTCTCCAGCTCCATCGGTTCCCACGATTAACTCCTCTTCCCCTCCACTCTCCAGAAGAGTACTTCTGCAGGTAAACAATTAGAGGTTATCATTATGATGATCATTTGGGATGAATAAAGCTTGTTATTTCCCCTGTGGATCCTGTGGCGAGAAAGCTGCACTGTTGTTTACCCTGTTCCCCTGTGCACGCACTTCTGCTGGGAATAAAGGAATGCTAAGTCAAGCCTTAAGTTATATTGGTCACAGAGCATTGCCAATCACCTCAGACTAGGTATGCAGGTGTATCCAAGGTGAAACTGTCTTTCCGCATTTAGCCCGTCAGTTTGTCACGCCAAGTGGAAAGAGAAAATGGATAATGCGTAGACTAAAGCCTGGTACACACCCACAGCATTGAGTAGGGGATTTATTGTGCTGAGGTGCAGCTCCACTCAACGCCCACAATAGAGGCTTTGCTTTGCCCACCTTCAAAGTGGGTTTTGCAGGTAGAAAATGCTTGGCTAGGTTTACCCCAGAAGAATGTCCTGATGGAAAGAAGACAATGGGCAATTTACACTATCCTCCCTGGGGCACATGTACTCTAAAGCCCCACTCCTCTCTCCTTTACTTCTTATTCTAAGTACATCCTCTCCTACTGAGTACATCTTTCTCTCTCTCATTCGTCTCTCTTTCTCTTGCTCTGTGTCGCTCTCTCTCATTCGCTCTCTCATTCTCTCGGTCTGTAGCTCTCAGTCTCTCTCTTTCTCTCTCTCTCATTCTCTCTCTCGTTCCCTCACTTCTCACTCTTTCTCCATCTCTCTTTCTCTCTCTTTCTCTCTCATTCCCTCTCAATCTCTCTTTCGTTCTCTCTCTCATTCTCTCTTTCGTTCTCTCTCTCTCTCATTCGCTCTCTCATTCTCTTTCTCGTTCTCGTCCTCACTATTTCTTTCCCTCTCCAGTCTCACATCTCTCTCTCGCTCTCGCTCTCTCGCTCTCTCGCTCTCTCTTTCTCTCTAATGCATTCTCTCTCTCTCTCTCTCTTTCCCTCTCCAGTCTCCACATCCCTTTCTCTCTCTCTCTTTCTCTCTCATGCTTTCTCTCTCTCTCTAATTCTCTCTCTTGTTCTCTGTCTAGTTCTCTCTTTCATCCTCTCTCTCTCTCTCTCTCTCTCTGACTCACTCTCATGTTCTCTGTCTCGTTCTCTCTATCTTTCTCTTATGCTTCTCTCTCTTGGACTGAGACATGCTCTGAGACAGGCCTTGTGATCCCAGTATCAGGTGTTGGGCTCAGAGCAGAGCCTTCAACTGAGAGTTAGCCAGATGGCTGCTCAGAAATGCTTAATGAAAGCCCAGTGGAGGAAAGTAGAAAGGTTTCATATGAGCTCTGAGACCTGGAGAGTGTGTGTTTGGTTTATTGTGAGCATGTATACCATGTGTTTGACCTTATCCTCTGTAGACCTGTAGGAGAGATGCCTTACATTGCAATTTTCCTTACTTTTTATTTTCAAAATGTACACTACCAGTATTCATGTGTAACCTTTACTATAGCTTATGGTGGGTGTTGATGTGGTGCTGCTCGAACAGGTAGACATTCCCTAGCGACTCTGATCACTCCCGGAGGGAAGCTGGTGCATACCATACACATATCACAGTCTGCAGGGAATATGACAGGCATATTAACTGGGAGAGATCCTACAGGTAGTTATTGAGCATTGTTTGCATCACTTGATAAATAAGCACAGCTTACCAGATAATGTGAGGACCAAGGGAAGCCATCCAGAGCCATAGTGTCTATAGAAGATTGACTTAGCCAATTAATACTCTGTCTTTCCTGTATTTCTCTGTAATTGGGGACTCAACATGTTTTAAAGTTTGGCCTGTCAAGATGGTGGAGCATCCTGCTCAGAATAACATCAAACATTAAAGTGTTTTGAGCAATTAGTGCTCTGGAGGCACTCTGAACCAGGTGTCTTAGTACCAAAACAAGTCATCTCTTTCCAGTTTTTTAACCCGCGGCTTCAGATGGCCTGGCTTGCTGTGTGGCAGTGATTGTCAGGTAACACTTAGAAAGCCCTCTCGATCTATTTGCCATGCCGAAGCTTCACTCTCACAAAGATATATATTTTATTCCTTCACCATGGAGAAACACATTCATTGGGATTCGGAACGAGTTTCCATGGCTCAACGGTCCCGTTTGAAATGAGATTTAACAGAGGAAAAAAAGAAATGGCATAGCCGCCTGGCGTCCTGATGAATAAAACATGGAGGCACAAATGACATATAAACAACAACAGAGCGTAATTAGTTCAGTTTCTCTTATTTTAGGAACACTTTACGTGACACTTCCTTTGTGTGGGCTGCTGGATCGCTTTCATCAGGCTTGGTCTGCTGCTTTTCATGCTGTGTGGGCTCACTAGGCAATCACACAAAGCTCCAAAAATAATGTTTGTGCTACTTACATACATGCAAATACTATATATCAACTGACATAGATTTTTCTTATAATCAGTTTTGACTTTTGTTGTGAAAAATGTAAATGTTCCACCCCTTCAGTAGTTGCTGCTAGTGATACTGACAATGATTCTGATGTTGATTATGGGGATGACTGTTGTGGCTGCTTCTGCTGTAGATGCTTATATTAAAACGAATGCTTGATATTAATACTAATAACAAGACTGCTCTGTTCTGATTCTACAGTGATTCCACACCTCAGCCTCTCCAGCAGCATGCAGTGGCCTGTCCAGAGACCACGTCGGCTGTGATCTCCCAGGTGAGCTCCAGGGTGGCTGTTGTGTGCCAGGCCTTTGACTGTGGCCCTCTTCACAAGCCCCATGCTGACAGATCTGAGTGAAGCGTTTGCCCCAGGCACTGCCTGGTGTGTGAGGGATGGGGGAGCGGAGCTGGTAGGGGTGGGGGTTGTCGATAGGCCCCAGACCTCACTTCCACTTTGTCTCATTAGGCACCCTGATAGTAGGTCTAGTGAATTCAATTAGCACAGTGTTCAGAGAGGCAGGCATCCAGCAGGCAGCCCGCTGACACCCAGTCCACCCCCAGCCTACCACCAAGACTCAGCCAACCCACACCACATTAATAAAGAGGAGACAAAAGCCTCTGACACCAACCATCCAAAGGTCACTTGGGATGTGAAATGTAAAACCTTCGCGTACCCTTTGAAGCGACAAACATCTACCACCCACACTCCCCCACCACTCTCCTCTCCTCAGTAGATGAGTGGAATAAGCAGTTGATTTACAGTCATTTACTCTGGGAGCTTTTGACTTCAGTCTCCAGTCCTCTGCCTTTCCTACAATGTTCACAGACCAAGGCAGAGTAATGAGCTTGCTATTGACATGGGGTGTCTTTGTATCGCTAGCATCTTACCACTAACCGTTCGTCACATGATCTCATCTCATCAGTTTCCCCTCCGTTGTTTAATAGACTATTCTCCTTCCCAGTTATAATAAAACTCCAATAGGATCCGTGTTCTTTTCTTCGAATGTGAGGCAATTATGGATTCTTATGTGTCATTATGCGGCTTTCCCTCTGAAAGGATTTGACCTTTGAGTCGTAGAAATGAAAGCTGAATGGGAAATGTGAACAAAGCAGCAGTACAATGGTACATGATCCGCTGCTTGCTCTCTCTGACCTTCGCTCCCCCATGGAAATTTTGACCAAAACGCGCACCAGCAGCAAGACTCATCAATCTCACCAAGAAAGCCTCAGAGCGAACAAACACAGAAAGACACGAATGAAAAGTTATCAAAACATTTGGGGAAGCCTGGCTTTCCTTGGCATCCATGAATACACGCCACTTTGTAGGCTGAAGGTCATTACACCTATGGTGTTTGTAATAGATTTCCCTTTTCAGTGCACCAAAATTGTGTTTGGATGCTGGACTTATTTTGGAATAGACTTAACGTACTTTTTGAAGTGATTTGTTTGACAGTCAGATTAAAACATCATGACTGGTTGTGTTCCTGACACATTAAAATGTAATAATACATGTCTTTACTATGAAGCCCATAAAACATTCCCAGTCATGCTGTCACACCCTGGCCTTAGTTATCTTTGTTTTCTTGATTATTTTAGTTAGGTCAGGGTGTGACATGGGGAATGTTTGTGTTTTGTCTCGTTTCGGGTGGTTTGATGGAAAAGGGGGTGTTGGGTTTAGTGTATGGGTTTGTGTTGAGTGAATGTTTCTAGGTATGTCTATGGTTGAGTGAATGTTTCTAGGTATGTCTATGGTTGCCTGAGTGGTTCTCAATCAGAGACAGATGTCTTTCATTTGTCTCTGATTGGGAGCCATATTTTAGGCAGCCATAGGTATCATATTTTTGTTGGGTCATTGTCTAGGTCTGTGTCTGTGTCTAGGTTGCATGGTTGCATTTTGTTCGGTTATAGCTTCACGGTCGTCTATTTGTTGTTTTGCTTCGTTCGTTCATCTCCTAAATAAAGAGAAGATGTATTTTTTACACGCTGCGCCTTGGTCCTCTCTCTCTCCCTTTGACGTTCGTGACAGAATGACCCAACCATTCAGGACCAAGCAGCGTGAAAGGAGGGAACCAGAGCCAGTTGTGCGGATATTGGAGGTGAGCACGGGAATGATACAGAGACTGTTAAGGATTTATTGAGGAGTTTGGAGGAGAGTGAAATGAGGGAGCTGCTGTGTTGGTGCATGAGGCACGACATCCACCCGACAGAGCGTGTGCGGGATGTGATGTTACCTGAGTCAGTTCTCCATGCTCGTCCTGAGTTGCGTGCTAACCGTCTGGGAATGACAGTTCCACGAACTAGGTCTCCTGTGTGCCTCCCTAGTCCTGCTCCTCCTGTAGCACCTTCCCGCTCCAGCCCGGTACCACCAATTCCGGCACCACACACCAGGCTTCCAGTGTGTCTCCAGAGCCCTGTTCTTCCTCCACGCACTCGCCCTATGGTGCGTGTCTCCAGCCCGGTACCACCAGTGCCGGCACCACGCACTAGGTCTAATGTGCGTCTCCAGAGCCCTGTACACACTGTTGCTTCTCCCCGCACTCGCCCTGAGGTGCGTGCCCTCAGCCCGGTACCACCTGTGCCGGTACCACGCACTAGACCTATAGTGCGCTTTGAGAGCCCAGTGTGTCCTGTTGCTGTTCCCCGCACTAGCCCTGAGATGCGTGTCCCCAGCCCGGTACCACCAGTTCCGGCACCACGCACTAGGCCTAATGTGCGTATCCAGGGTCCAGTATGCCCTGTTCCTTCTCCCCGCACTAGCCTTCAGGTGCGTGTCCCCAGCCCGGTACCACCAGTTCCGGCACCACGCACCAGGCCTATAGTGCGCCTCAGCCGGCCAGATCTGCCTGTCTACCCAGTGCCGTCTGAGTCATCCGTCTGCCCAGCGCCGTCTGAGTCATCCGTCTGCCCAGCGCCGTCTGGGTCATCCGTCTGCCCAGCGCCGTCTGAGCCGCCCGTCTGCCCAGCGCCGTCTGAGCCGCCCGTCTGCCCAGCGCCGTCTGAGCCGCCCGTCTGCCCAGCGCCGTCTGAGCCGCCCGTCTGCCCAGCGCCGTCTGAGCCGCCCGTCTGCCCAGCGCCGTCTGAGCCGCCCGTCTGCCCAGCGCCGTCTGAGCCGCCCGTCTGCCCAGCGCCGTCTGAGCCGCCCGTCTGCCCAGCGCCGTCTGAGCCGCCCGTCTGCCCAGCGCCGTCTGAGCCGCCCGTCTGCCCAGCGCCGTCTGAGCCGCCCGTCTGCCCAGCGCCGTCTGAGCCGCCCGTCTGCCCAGCGCCGTCTGAGCCGCCCGTCTGCCCAGCGCCGTCTGAGCCGCCCGTCTGCCCAGCGCCGTCTGAGCCGCCCGTCTGCCCAGCGCCGTCTGAGTCGCCCGTCTGCCCAGCGCCGTCTGAGTCGCCCGTCTGCCCTACGCCGTCTGAACTGTCCTTCTGCCATGAGCCTGCAAAGCCGCCCGTCTGCCAGGAGCCTGCAAGGCCGCCCGTCTGCCAGAAGCCTACAGAGTCGTCCGCCAGACAGGAGCCGCTAGAGCCTTCCGCCAGACAGGAGCCGCTAGAGCCTTCCGCCAGACCGGATCCGCCAGAGCCGCCAACCAGACCGGATCCGCCAGAGCCGCCAACCAGACAGGATCCGCCAGAGCCGCCAACCAGACAGGATCCGCCAGAACCGCCAGCGAGCCATGAGCGTCCAGAACCGCCAGCCAGCCATGAGCGTCCAGAGCCGTCAGCCAGCCATGAGCGTCCAGAGCCGTCAGCCAGCCATGAGCGTCCAGAGCCGTCAGCCAGCCATGAGCGTCCAGAGCCGTCAGCCAGCCATGAGCGTCCAGAGCCGTCAGCCAGCCATGAGCGTCCAGAGCCGTCAGCCAGCCATGAGCGTCCAGAGCCGTCAGCCAGCCATGAGCGTCCAGAGCCGTCAGCCAGCCATGAGCGTCCAGAGCCGTCAGCCAGCCATGAGCGTCCAGAGCCGTCAGCCAGCCATGAGCGTCCAGAGCCGTTCGCCATCCAGAACTGCCCCTCAGTCCAGAGCTGTCTCTCTGTCCGGAGCTGCCCTTCAGTCCGGAGTTGCCCCTCTATCCTGAGCTACCTCTCTATCCTGAGCTACCTCTCTATCCTGAGCTATCCCTCTGTCCTGAGCTACCTCTCTGTCCTGAGCTACCTTGTCCCGGAGCTGTCCCTTAGCTTAGAGCTGCCATTTATCCAGAACTGCCCCTCAGTCCAGAGCTGTCTCTCTGTCCGGAGTTGCCCCTCTATCCTGAGCTACCTCTCTATCCTGAGCTATCCCTCTGTCCTGAGCTACCTCTCTGTCCTGAGCTACCTCTCTGTCCTGAGCTACCTCTCTTTCCTGAGCTACCTCTCTGTCCTGAGCTACCTCTCTGTCCTGAGCTACCTTGTCCCGGTGCTGCCCCTTAGTCCGGTGCTGCCCCTTAGTCCGGTGCTGCCCCTTAGTACGGTGCTGCCCCTTAGTCCGGTGCTGCCCTTTAGTCCGGTGCTGCCATTTAGTCCGGTGCTGCCCTTTAGTCCGGTGCTGCCCCTTAATCCTGTGGGGTTATGTTGGAGGGTGGTCATTTGGAGGAGGTTACGTAAGCGGGTAGTGACTATGGTGGGGTGGGGACCACGACCTGTGCCAGAGCCGCCACCGTGGACAGACGCCCACCCAGACCTCTCCTAGACGTTATGCTGGTGCGCCCGGAGTTCGCACCTTAAGGGGGGGGTTATGTCACACCCTGGCCTTAGTTATCTTTGTTTTCTTGATTATTTTAGTTAGGTCAGGGTGTGACATGGGGAATGTTTGTGTTTTGTCTCGTTTCGGGTGGTTTGATGGAAAAGGGGGTGTTGGGTTTAGTGTATGGGTTTGTGTTGAGTGCATGTTTCTAGGTATGTCTATGGTTGAGTGAATGTTTCTAGGTATGTCTATGGTTGCCTGAGTGGTTCTCAATCAGAGACAGATGTCTTTCATTTGTCTCTGATTGGGAGCCATATTTTAGGCAGCCATAGGCATCATGTTTTTGTTGGGTCATTGTCTAGGTCTGTGTCTGTGTCTAGGTTGCATGGTTGCATTTTGTTCGGTTATAGCTTCACGGTCGTCTATTTGTTGTTTTGCTTCGTTCGTTCATCTCCTAAATAAAGAGAAGATGTATTTTTTACACGCTGCGCCTTGGTCCTCTCTCTCTCCCTTTGACGTTCGTGACACATGCGCGGAACATAAAAGGTTCCGTAAAAAATAAAGACCCCCCCTAAAATGTCACAGTACAATTCACTTTCAAGTGAATTTACTGATGTATGCTCAATTCTAATATTGAATGTAAACTGTAAGAAGACTTTTGGAATGTATGTATGATTTATTTGAACAGGGAAATGTACCAAACCTAAGCTGAAGCATTTAATGCGTTGAACCATCATAATTACTTTGAAAAAAATCTACTTTGTAACAAAAATCATCAAAATGTTATATTCCCCCTAAACCCGGTCTGTGTCCCACTTTGGCCACCACATTCACAATGTTCTGGACATGCAACTGTTGGCCTTCTCTCTGGCCTGGAGCGTGTTTACATTCCTTCCTCCTCTGAGACAAAACACCAGCCAGGGGGATGGAGAGGAGGAAGGATAGAAATAATAAGAAAGAGAGAGAAAGAATCTGGCCTGAATTTATGATCACTAATCAACCACCAAAGTAGACAATAGCTGCATAAGTAGCAGATCCATGTTGCTCTTGCCTACCACACTGAACTCTTAAGTTAAGTAAAGTAAAGACTATAAAACCCCATTTCAATCATCTCCTACTGCCAATGACATCATGTTTGAGTGTAACCAATAGATATCAGTAACTTCTAAAATTACCTATTGTCGTTGATCACCAACAACTCTAAAAGGAACTGTCCAGGGGCCTGAAATCCCCTTGCAGCCATAATAATTAGCTTCAGCTTTTTGCATTCCCCTAGCTTGCACCTGTTTCTGTGTATCAAGCCACTCTCTCTTTGATAGAAAGCCGGGATCCATGATAGCTGTCACGCCCTGACCTTAGAGATCCTTTTTATGTCTCTATTTTGGTTTGGTCAGGGTGTGAGTTGGGGTGGGCATTCTATGTTTTGTGTTCTATGTTTTCTATTTCTGTGTGTTTGGCCAGGTGTGGTTCTCAATCAGAGGCAGCTGTCTATTGTTGTCTCTGATTGAGAACCATACTTAGGTAGCCTTTTCCCACCTGTGTTTTGTGGGTAGTTGTTTTCTGTTTAGTTTGGTTACCTTACAGAACTGTTCGTTTGTCTCCTTGTTATTTTTGTTCGTAGTGTTCTGAGTTAAATATAAATCATGAACACGTACCACGCTGCGCTTTGGTCCACTCCTCATTCTTCATCAGACGAGCGTTACAATAGCCATTCCTATTCAGGACAGGCAAATGCAAAGACGACCATGTGTTGACGGGCCCCGGACAGCATGACGCATGGAAGCCTTGAAATAGCTGAGGCCTCGTTCCCAGCCCAGCCCCTCTGCCCCCCTTCCATCGCTCCCTCATTGTAAGGGGCCGCTTAGCAGACAGCCCAGTGATCTGGCCGGGACCATGGGGCTGAGCGTGATGAAGAGGCACGATGACTTCCCTACCTTATTAAAGCCTTATTATTAAAGGGAGAGGGGGGCATAGCTCAGTGACAGACAGAGGCCCACTACCATTGGGGAGGCTGGGCGCTTAGTCTGGGACCAGGGTAGAGGAGAGAGGGGATTTATGAGTCTATGTCATGGCTGGATCTCCATCTGCTGGGAGATGTGGAGAGAAGAGATGGGGAGAAAGAAGTGGAGCTACTCCAACTGAAGCAGAATGCCATTGTCAAACATACCCTTTATTCTGTCTAAGTCTTTCCCGGCCCCCTTCCCTCCAAATCTAGGACATTTCTTTTTCATCACCAGTGGGTTTTAGCTACTGTCTCAGAGGTACACAGAAACCAAACAAAGCCCCATAGTGGAGGTGTCTGTACTTTCCTCTGCTGTCTGTAGTTTAGACACTGTTTGGGAAGAGGTAGCGAGGGCACTGGCAGAGAGATGCAATGAACTCATTCACAATATAATCTGATATCAGTGGAGGAGAGGAAACAGAGGAGCCACAGCTCCATAAAGGCAATGCTGTCATTAAGGAAATACTCTGAGTTGAAGATATTCTACTGTACGTGACAAATGTAGACATTTTTGAGCGTTAACATGAAAACACAATAGATAAAAGGAAGAGGAATGGAGTGTGAGCTAGGAAGGTGGAGAAAACAGTCCTTCCTCACTCTGGCTTTTGTCAACGATGACAGACATCCAGTACATTATAGGAAACATAAACCTTTTTAATGATGCAGTTTTCTTTGCAATAAGGACAAAACAATACATTAGACCTGTAATAAGTATAATGACAACATTATAATGCACCATTTCTGATCTGGTAATATTCCCTGGGGTAATGTTATAAAAGAACCAAAATCAACAACGATGGCATTTAATGGAATACTACTTTCATTGCCATCTCAGGTAAAGGTTTTGTGCTAATACCACTTGTTTTAAAGAGGCAATCAGCAGTTTAACTTCTCTGCGCTACGGATCCCTTTTACGGGATCATTTTCCTAAACAACCGCTGAATTGCAGGGCGCAAAATATTACTAAAAATATTTATAATCATGCAATCATAAGTGAAATATACCAAAACACAGCTTAGCTTGTTGTTAATCCACCTATTGTGTCAGATTTTGAAAATATGCTTTACAGCGAAAGAAATCCAAGCTTTTGTGAGTGTATCAATCAATGCTAGAACAGCTAGCCTCAAATTAGCATGGTCACGAAAGTCAGAAAAGCTTCCTGAATCGCTTACCTTTGATAATCTTCGGATGTTTGCTCTCACGAGACTCCCAGTTACACAACAAATGTTATTTTTGTTCGATAAATATTACTTTTATAACAAAAAAACGCCATTTGGGTTGCGCGTTATGTTCAGAAAACCAAAGCCTCGTTCTGTTCGACGAAAATTCCCAAAAGTATCCGTAATGATCGTAGAAACATGTCAAATGTTTTTTATAATCAATCCTCAGGTTGTTTTTAACAAACATAATCGATAATATTTCAACCGGACCGTAACCTATTCAATAAGAGAGAAAAAGAAAATGGAGAGCTACCGTCTCGCACGCAGGAACTAATCAGAGGACACCCGTCTTTCCTCCATTTAAAGGGGTATCAACCAGATTCCTTTTCCAATGGCTTCCTCAGGCTGTGACCAGGCTTTAGACATAGTTTCAGGCTGTTATTTTGAAAAATGAGCGAGATTTTTCAAAATAAAAGCCTGAAACTATGTCTAAAGCCTGGTCACAGCCTGAGGAAGCCATTGGAAAAGGAATCTGGTTGATACCCCTTTAAATGGAAGAAAGACGGGCCAGGAAACACACACAAAAAAAAAATCACCTCCGGGTTAGATTTTCTCAGGTTTTCGCCTGCAGAATCAGTTTTGTTATACTCACAGACAATATTTTGACAGTTTTGGAAACTTTGGAGTGTTTTCTATCCTAATCTGTAAATTATATGCATATTCTAAGATCTGGACCTGAGAAATAGTCAGTTTACCTTGGGAACGTTATTTAAAGAAATAAATAATAATCTGACCCCTAGCGTCAAGAGGTTAAACAATAACAAAGTGTAATCCCTGCCCGTTTTATCAAAACGCTGAGGCATGGGGCTGAAGAAATGTAACCACTAACAAATTCATAAACAGAGATGCAAGAACTGACCATTCATGATATCAAAATTATAGTTTTAACAATGTTCTGAGGCTATATAGTCTTTGTTTACATTTACTTTGTTTACAAACATTACAGTAAAACAAGCTTATATTTTGGGTTCTGATGGGGTACGACAGTTGAACGTAGCTCAAGGGGCTAGTCCAAAATGGATGAAGCAACCCAAGCTATGTAAATGGCTATGAAAGAGCCAACTAACATGCAGACACACATTTGTCTTACTGCTGCAATCAAGGTTGTCTGTCGGATTTTCATCACAGACCCCCCCGGTGACCTTTGAAATACTGTCACTGCGTCAGACACATACAGCTCTCTGACCTCTGTGTGGTTTCTGGTGAGCTGCCAGGGGAATTGCTGTTTTTTTAGCGTCTATCGTGAAGAAATTTGTTTGCCAGAATTGTATTTACCAACACTAATCCTGTTTGAGCAGTGAGTTTGTCCTCTCTGGGAAGCCAACACTAGGTGGTGCTCATATGCTGTCCTCCATGTCTGTGGCTGCATGGATCACCAAACTGGAGAGAGTTATGCTGTGGAAAAAGTAACAGTCTCCGATTTAATTGTGGTTTGGAAGAAAAATAAAGTAAAATATAGCTGCAATAACATGAGAAATACAATAAAGCTATAATATATTCCAAGCATTCGAGGTAAGACTCAACAGAGGACAGGCACACAACCTTCCCACTCTGTGGTACTGGAGATACCAGTGGAAATGTTAACATGGCCATAAAGTCTAGTGCTGGTAGAAAACATGTTACTTTCTTTTAAGGCATCTTAGGACCTGGTCTTGTGATGTATTATTCATTCATCCAATTCTTTCAAACCCACAAAATCTTAAAGAAAACAAGCCCATTGATGAACAAGTTCTAATGTATAGTGTTTACATCCTTGGGGGAAACTAAATCAAGACCTTGAAGAGGAGCTGGTTTTATGGCTAGACTATCACAGTGAAATGGGACAGAGCAACCCTACTCATCAGGAAGAGGGAGAGGTTTTATGTAAGGGTGAGGAGGCAGCGACCATAGACAAATCCCTGTCTCCAAAGCAAACCGATATTGGTTCTAAATCGTCCACACGAAGAAAACTCCACCAAGACAGCTATGACCAATGTTATATTTTCATTCCCAGGCACCACAGTGGGAGGTGAAATGGAGGTTTCTCTCTCTGGCCAAGGCAGCACACCACACTGACGGCATATGACTTCCACAGGAAAATGAATTAGCTGGATGGGACAAGGTTACAGACACGTAATGAAAGTTATTGGGTATGTCACTTCATCACGTCCTGGCCCCCCTATTACTTTCAATCAGGTTAGCCGGCCGTGAAATGGAGTTTCATGTGATGCTAGGAATATGCTCGGCGTATTGCACCTTCCCCAGTGGGTTCGCACATGGATGATCAAGGCACTTACTCTAATGTGCACGGCTGAGGGCGATAAGAGGAATAGAGGGACTTAATCCATCAGGTTATATCATTTAAAGCCCATTCCATCACATGGAAGCCAGGGTTCTTCCCAATCAACTGCTGCTCATTGTACAGTAGCTTTAATCTACATTCAGCCCCTCACTGCGAACAGAAAGGAGGGGAAGGGGGTGACACATTTACCACTATGCCCATGGGAGAAAATAATGGAAGACACAAGGCTGAGTTACTATTGCTGGTCCATTGAAATAAGATCAACAAATTGCATCTCTGTTTCTAATGAGTCAACAAATGAGCACAACACAGACTGTGGCCAACAACTAATAATATTGATCTATGATAATGACACAATACTAGACAATGAGCATCACTCCTGTTCATCAATCTAAGGACTAAATGAAGCCTGTCTGTAACGGTTTGTCAGGGATGGAGAAAGCAGGGTATCTGTAAAATGCAGTAAGTCCCAGTAGAGAACCTGAGGCCACACTGAGGACTGTGTGTTGGCCTGATTAATCTCTACGAGTCCAGCCAACACTACCGGGAACACAAACACAACTGATACAATAGTGCTGGAGATAGCAGATCCCCAACAGATTATTTACCCATTTTTCAGAAACACGTAACAGTGTCTATTTTTGACCCAGAATAAACAAAGGACCGAAATAATGAGAGTTGGAGTGTTTCCTGCTAACCCAGTGTTGAAATAACAAGCCAATGCTTTGAGCTGGTGCCGCACCAATTGGCTTAATTTTGATTTCGCTGTGACTTGATAAACTCCACATCTAAGCGTACACACAAAAATACATCCTAAACAAACCTGAATAAACATGGCTTAGTAAACCGTCTCACTTTGACAGCCAGGGACGGCCTTTGGAAGGCAATTTTGAGCGCTGTTCATCATATTTGTATTTTATGAATTTAATTTGACATTCACTTCACATCTCAGTCCAGGTAAATCCTATAAAGTATTGGCCATGAATTAGTGAAAATTAAATCTGTAGTTAATTGGCAGCATTTCAATACCCGGCTGATAATAAAATAGAATAATGGTGGATCGTTCGTGGTGTGTGTCTCTGCTACACACAGCCAGTGTCTATGTCACGTTGCATTCATTAATAACCAACTAAGGTCTTTGAGGATAATTATTTGCATCAAATATGCGGACTGCATATGGACTTTTTTGTTTCTGCTTATTAGAGAATAAACGTAATCAATCATGGTACTAAATTATGAAACACATCAAAAGTAAACAGGAAATACACACACTTATCAAGAGTTCATTCCATATGGTAGATGGTGCTAAAACCAAAGTTTCAGATCATGCAACTATACCTTCATATTTTAATTGCTTTGTATTTTATTTAATATTCTGTTCCTGTTTAAGATGAGGCCCATACATCACTTGGGCATCTCAGACAAAGGCCCGGTTCTCTAAATCCATGCCTCATTGACTGGCCTGCAGCAGATATGGACACACCTCTGTCTATCGGACAGTTCCAAAACCAGGATTTCAAATTGAGCTTCACTAACTGCAGACTGAGGGAGAAGGGGAACAGATCATTGACAATCATGACATAAATCCATCTCTGATTCTGAAGAACCCTGCTCCTGGTCCCTCCAGTCCTATTGCTTAGTATAAATTGAGATAAACATGCCAAAAATTGTCATTTTCTTCTGACTGCCAAAAGTTAGCTTGAGCTCAGAGCTTGGGAGGACGTTTTGATAGTAGGCGGTGGATGGATGTAAAATCCTGTCGATGGCTTTGCTGTTTATTGATTGCAAATGTGGTAGGAGCTTAATTAATTCACACTCTCAAATCAACACCATAATCTCTTGGCCTTGGGAGTAGGATGCACTCTGCAGGTAAAATACACAGAAATAGTGGAAGACACAGCACAACAAAACAACATAATTCAGTCAAAGTATTAACAAATAAACCCACACATACTGTGTAATGAGTATACATACATACATACTACACATACAGTTGAAGTCAGAGGTTTACATACACCTTGGCCAAATACTTTTAGTCTCAATTTTTCACAATCCCTGACTTTTAATCACAGTAAAAAAAAACTGTTTTAGGTCAGTTAGAATCACCACTTTATTTTAAGAATGTGAAATGTCAGAATAATAGTAGAGAGAATGATTTATTTCAGCTTTTATTTCTTTCATCACATTCCCAGTGGGTCAGAGGTTTACATACACTCAATTAGTATTTGGTAGCATTGCTTTTAATTGTTTAACTTTGGTCAAATGTTTTGGGTAGCCTTCCACAAGCTTCCCACAATAAGTTGGGTGAATTTTGGCCCATTCCTCCTGACAGAGCTGGTGTAACTGAGTCAGGTTTGTAGGCCTCCTTGCTCGCACATGCTTTTTCAGTTCTGCCCACACGTTTCTATAGGGTTGAGGTCAGGGCTTTGTGATGGCCACTCCAATACCTTGACTTTGTTGTCCTTAAGCCATTTTGTCACAACTTTGGAAGTATGCTTGGGGTCATTGTCCATTTGGAAGACTCATTTGCGACCAAGCTTTAACTTTCTGACTGATGTCTTGAGATGTTGCTTCAATATATCCACATAATTATCCTGCCTCATGATGGCCATCTATTTTGTGAAGTGCACCAGTCCCTCCTGCAGCAAAGCACCCTCACAACATGATGCTGCCACCCCCGCGCTTCACAGTTGGTATGGTGTTCTTCGGCTTGCAAGCATCCCCCTTTTTCCTCCAAACATAACGATGGTCATTATGGCCAAACAGTTCTATTTTTGTTTCATCAGACAAGAGGACATTTCTCCAAAAAGTACGATCTTTGTCCCCATGTGCAGTTGCAAATCGTAGTCTGGCTTTTTTTTATGGCGGTTTTGGAGCAGTGGCCTCTTCCTTGCTGAGCGGCCTTTCAGGTTACTTTTGTACCTGTTTCCACTTGCAACATCACAAGGTCGTTTGCTGTTGTTCTGGGATTGATTTGCACTTTTCGCACCAAAGTATGTTCATCTCTAGGAGACAGAACGCGTCTCCTTCCTGAGCGGTAGGACGGCTGCGTGGTCCCATGGTGTTTATACTTGCATACTATTGTTTGTACAGATAAACGCGGTACCTTCAGGCGTTTGGAAATTGCTCCCAAGGATGAACCAGACTTGTGGATGTCTACAATTTTCTTCTGAGGTCTTAGCTGATTTATTTTGATTTTCCCATGATGTCAAGCAAAGAGGCACTGACTTTGAAGGTAGGCCTTGAAATACATCCACAGATACACATCCAATTGACTCAAATTATGTCAATTAGCCTATCAGAAGCTTCTAAAGCCATGACATAATTTTCCAAGCTGTTTAAAGGCACAGTCAACTTAGTGATGTAAACTTATGACCCACTGGAATTGTGATACATTGAATTATAAGTGAAATAATCTGTCTGTAAACAATTGTTGGAGAAATTACTTGTATCATTCACAAAGTAGATTTCCTAACTGACTTGCCAAAACTATAGTTTGTTAACAAGACATTTGTGCAGTGGTTGAAAAAAGAGTTTTAATGACTCCAACCTAAGTGTATGTAAACTTCCGACTTCAACTGTACATACACTGAGTATATTTCCATGACATAGCCTGACCAGGCGAATCGAGGTGAAAGCTATGATCTCTTATTGATGTCACTTGTTAAATCCACTTCAACCAGTGTAGATGTAGGGGAGGAGACAGGTTAAGGAAGGATTTTTAAACCTTGAGACAATTGAGACATGGATTGTGTATGTGTGCAAGAATGAGCAAGACAAAATATTTAAGTGCCTTTGAAGGGGGTATAGGAGTAGGTGCCAGGAGCACCGGTTTGTGTCAACAACTGCAACGCTAATAGTTTTTTCACGCTCCAGAGTTTCCTGTGTTTCAAGAGTGGTCCACCGCCCAAACGACATCTAGCCAACTTGACACAACTGTGGGAAGCATCCCTGTGGAACGTTTTCAATGCTACGGGCAAATAAAAAAGGGTGGGGGGTGCAACGCAATATTAGGAAGGTGTTCCTAATGTTTGGTATACTCAGTGTACAGTACTGTCATGTCACCTCGTAATCAACTGCTATATTCTCACCTACAACACTACAACACATTATCTTTGTCTTTGTAATGATCACATCAGTAGGGGTTCAAAAATTACATTTAGTATTTCTGATTGGGAAATAGAGCTTACCTTAGAGAAGTTTGCATGTCCAGAAACTTCAGATAACTGAATCATGTGTTCTAATGGAACCAGGATGCACCCATGTTTTTGTGAGTGCAGATATCACCTGCTGCTTGCCATGAGGTAGTAGACGTTAGCCCTTCTTCTTCCAGGGATGCATCCTGTTTGGGCCCAGGTAGGGGGAGAACAAAGGAGTGCTGATGCCTATGATAGCATTTACTTACAGCCTCAGTCTTTGATTGATTGTTTTTTCACCACTCATCTCAATCACAGTGGGGTTTTGTTTTCCCAAATCCTGTCTGTTCTTGCCTGAATCCTCCTGAGGCTCTGCATGGATCCCTCCATACATCTACCTAGCTATCTTCCCGGTCCTTCCTTCCCTCCACTTTCATTTTCTATGACGTGGCGACTTCTCATTCTCTTCTACACCTTGTCCTCTCCTCTATAGCAGGCCATGCTAGCATCCCCCTTCATCCCCACTGGTCTCATTAGAATCCCTCCATCAGTTTGTCTCCACAGACATCAAGCCTCCGACCCTATCCCTCCCTCTATGGGACTTCCAGGCTGGAGCTTTGAACCAGACCAGACAGAAGTTGTGGGTATCATAGCTGCCAGGCACACAGGCAGACGGGTGGAGGGACGGATCCATGGATGGATGGATGGATGGCTAAAATAGGCAGCACAAAGTAAAACAGTAGTCTCAGCGGCACGCCAGGCTTAAAGGGGATACAGGATGAAGACAAGGCTGGCCACCGTGGGACTGCAGCCAGCCTCCCACATCCTCTGGCTGAAAGAAGGAAGGGCCTGATCAAGAATCAGGCTGAAGGAGAAGGCAGACCAGACTCGGACACCAAAGCGTTTTATGTGTTGGCCTTCGATGTCACAGGGACAATGCACCCATCGCGTTTGCCTTTTTCTGGCACGAATAAGTGTGGCGTAGCAGGGGGGCTCAGACCATCCTCGAGACTCGTCTGGAGAAGGAGGAAAAGTTGCTCTGCATGCGCTTAGTACGCTTCAGAAATGAAAGGGCGAGCCAACCAAAGCATTGGTCTGGTTGAGTTTTCTAATATGCCGGGACCCCAGGACACTAGAGCCGAGACACTGATCAAAATATAAAGGGGAACATAGCTCACTGAGGGCCAGATGATAAAAGTAGGTGACATTAATAATGACAGTAACTTAATGACCATATATAGTACTCATTAATCAAACTGACTGACTGCCAGCCATGTACCGTATAACACAACATTGTTGAAAAATGTAAGGCATTTGCAAGACAGACAGAATCCAAAAGAAAACCTTGATCAAATGTGAAGAAGAATTATTACAATAACCAAAACACCATAGAATACCTGCCTCTAGCCAGAGGCGATAGACTTCAATAGAAACCAATCAATAACCAGCTTCAGAAGTTTTGATTCCTGGGTGGAGGACCTCAGTGGGAAGACATGCATTTTGAATTGACCCAAGATGGAGGCTATAAAGGGTGAAGTTGGACAGCTGGAATAGGAAAGGACGTCCATTGCTCTGAAGTTGTAGGTGGTGGTCGACAGAGAAGAAGAGGGGTCCAGATAGTAGAAAGTAATAGCTGGGCAATCTATGAGAGCGTGGGAGTTGAATGTTGGACCAGAATTAGTAAATACACTTAGCTGAGAGATTGGCAAGCAGAGGTTTAAAAGTACATATATCCCCTCCTCCCAGACACTGTTTCAGAATACTTACTCCCTAGTTCTCCCCCTCCTTCCATATGTGAACCAATATCCAAGTCTTCAAGAACATAACATTAGGCCTGATTGACACTTTCAGATGACAAACAATATGTTGAATGGAAGATGACATTGATTGCATCACCTCTCTGGGTAGCAGAGCCAAGAAGTAGAAGTTCACCTTTGACATGTGTCACAGCATCATGCCCCCAGTACTCACCGTATTCCCAGTAGTCCAGGCAAGCCAAACCAGTCAGTCTCATGGGAAGAGTGTCTTCCTTCTCAGCCGGTTTCTCCTTATCTCTCTTCCTCCTCTGGTACAGAATGTCCCTGGTGCTCCAGTCAGTCATGTGATAAGTTCTACCTACCCTGAGGGGAAACAGCACTCTGCTCTATGCTGCTTCTGCTCCATAAGGAGCTGTGCTGACTGCTTCACTGCACATGGGACAGCAGACTGCTACTCTGCACTCCCAGAGAAAAAAGCCACACGGCTACAATCAACATTAACCAACACCACAACATCAATAATTGAGGAATTGTGGGTATGGTCAGGTATGTGGTGCATGTGAGCCAATGAAAAACTAATTAGAATTAAAAATACCCTATTTCTTCCCATATTGCAGATTAAAGCACTATCATCAAGCGCACTGAAAAGTTTCCAAAACAATTAATTAATGTGGGGCATTCATGATGGCACCCCCAGTCTCCTTTGTAAAACATGATAAAGCAGGGGACTTAATTAAAAATCTTATTATACTCCACAGTTTTGAGATGGAAGAATGTATTTTCAAATTAAATGAAGCACCCTGCCTTCACCCTGAGAGATCACACACACACACACACACACACACACACACACACACACACACACACACACACACACACACACACACACACACACACACACACACACACACACACACACACACACACACACACACACACACACACACACACACACACACACACACACACACACACACACACACAATTGTCACAGCTAATGTTCTGTATGTGAAGTGAGCAGGAGCATGAGCTTTTGCGCTCTTTGTCACAATTCAATTTGAATCCCCCCTCTTGTTTTCGTAGACTGAGAAATGAATTTCCGTTCACCTCCAGTGCAGTCGCTGGTTGTATGGAGAAAGCCGTGCTGTTGTCATAAGACATGCAGGAGCAGTGTGCCACAGTGGCTTGCTGTTCTTTTCTTCTTCTCTTTGTCACATGCTCCCACTCTCGTCTCCATGGATGTTCCTCATCTCATATGGAGTAAACTACATCAGCTCAGGTTTCCTCTGAAAGATCCATTTGTTAAACGTGCCCTCTATCTCTGAGGCTGCTCTCTCCAAGGCTGTGTCCTCCATTTGAATACTAAGGCAGAGGAAGCACTCCAGCTACTAAAACACCCTCATCATTCTGTACAGGCACAGCAAAAGATACCTCCTGGTCCTCTGCACAAAGGACCTTTTCCCTATGCTAAACAATGTGACAATAGCAAAAATGGAGACGGGGAGTCGGGGGCACCCGAAGGGCATAGGAGCGTGGTGAGCCACAAGAGGAGGCGCACCTGAGTATCCAAACACTCTATCAGCTACAACAATGGGACAATAGGAGGGGGATTGAGGGCAGCTCAAGCCCGACCAGGACCAAGCTCCCATGACTCTGTGGGCCAGCTCTGTTGGATTGTGGGAGCAAAGGTATTCTTCTCCAACCTGGGACCTCATTTAAACCCTCAGCTACGGTCATCTGCTTCACATCTCGATGCTGGAGATGTGACACCACTGCCTGTCAATCCTCCGTCAATGCAATGTTGTTGTCGCTGCATATGTATTGTGTATTATTATTGGCTGGCTGTTGTGATGTTTTTTGTTGTTGTCTGTGTGAGCTTTAGACGAAGCCTGGAGGGAACGTCCACGAAAAGCAGGCGAAGGAATGATCCAATTTCACATCCTATAGTGTTCTAGTCAGATGAGCCAAAGCAAGGGCTTTCTATTCATGAGGCCTAGGAACAAGAGGGTCATTTTCTGCACTCACTGAGCCAGGGATTCCTCAGGGCAAGACTGGGGCTGGGCAGATACATAGATCACAAGGCAGAGCAGGAGTGATGAAGGGAGCGTACATGCACACACACATGCATGCTCACACACAAATACACACACTCTCTCTCTCTATGTCTCCCCCCTCTCTCGCTCTCTCTCTCTCTCCCCCAAATCAGACTCCACCCCTCCAGTGTACAGCAGCCTGCTCTTCCAAATCCGTCTCTATTCCCAAATTGCTTGTCAAAAGGACGAAATTAGAAATAAAATGCCAGAGCTGACAAACAAGATTACATGCTGTTTGCACCTGGCTGTGGCAATTAAAGCCCTGATGACAGGGGAGGATGGCCTCCTAATGTGGAGTCTCAAGGCATATCAGCATTTTCACAAAGAGATTAGCCCCGCCGCGGCTCTGTGGCAGCACAGCCAGGCTCAGCTCCCCCCTTTTACTGTCATTCTGAGGCCTCATGGTAGCTACGTAGACTAGACTGCACTGGTCGGAAACCCACCCATTCACTCATTTAAACACATATCATATATACACATTTTGGCTTTGACAAAAAACGCAACCACCACCTACACAGCTATCACACATGGACACTCACAAACCCTAAATTTACTTGACAATGCTCAGCATGAGGGGTTGAATCTACCACCTCACCCTCACACACATACTTCCCACACTTCACTACTGACCTGGTAAAAGTCATTAAGTTGAGAATACAGGGACAATATAGAAACTGTCTCTTATGTCCAGATATGGATGGATGCCAAATTTGTCTTAGATAAATATTAATGGAGAGAAAAAAACACATTCAACGTATGCAAATCCATGCTAATATACTTTCTCTCAGTCCAGAGTAAACAGTACAGTGTGAGGGTTGATCATATTCCTCATGAGTAGTCGCTTGCTTGGCACAGGGGAATTTCCTGAAAGCCTTGAGTGTTAAAGACCCCATTTGAGTGACAAGAGACAAGCAAACAAAATTGTTTAAATGTACCACTTAAAGACACGCGCTGCTCTCGTCTCTCTTATTTGTGGTAGAATAATAAAACCCAGCCTTGCATTAAACAGAAGCCATATCATTATTTCATAAGTTTGCTTAGTTGTAGCGTAGTAAATTATGTACACTTTACTTTCCGAGGGAAGAAAATACTTCGCTCCATTTGTCTATGATTGGATTGGGAAATATATCTAACCTCATCAAAAGACTTCACCACATCAAAGAGCGTTCTCTCCTGACGGGTAAATTTATGTTTACAATGAGAGAGATAGGAAAAGATGGGAAGAGAGGAGTAGCTCAATGTGTTTGGATGTGCAGCTGTCTGTTTCAGATGTATTTGTACTACAACAAAGAGAGGTTTGGTCATTTGGGTATCAAATGAAGGTTTGATTTTGTTTTGAAGAAATCCAATGGGTTTGTAGAGCAGCACAGACAGACAATAACTACCCCTCAGCTAACCCCATCCTCAACTTGACAACCACTTGGGGCAAGCTGCTAATTTCTTCTCTCATTTGATTGTGTCTACTAATTCACTGGCCAAAATCCTAGTCAATGGTTGAACGTTTCTCATTACCAGCTACTCTCTTCTCTCTGTGTGTGTTTGTGTGTGTGTGTGTGTGTGTGAGTGAGTGAGTGAGTGAGTGAGTGAGTGAGTGAGTGAGTGAGTGAGTGAGTGAGTGAGGTGAGTGAGGGGGTGAGTGCGTGCGTGCGTGCGTGCGTGCGTGAGTGAGTGAGTGAGTGAGTGCGTGAGTGTGTGTGTGTATGCTAGTTTTCTTTTACAGTGCCAGTCAAAAGTTTGGACACACCTACTTATTCAAGGGTTTTTCTTTATTTTTACTATTTTAGATACTTCCCTCGATGTTTGGCAAGAGAAAACGTATCTTGTGATGTGGACGAAGTATTGTGGCCAGACCCAGGCCGGAGAAGAGATGAAGCATAGCTTAGCACTGGTGACTGCCCCCCCCCTACCAATTCCTGGACTGCCCCCCCCGGGACCCCACACACACAATTGTGTTCTTTACTGTATTCTAAAGAATATACTTTTGATTTACATATGTTTATGGTTTTGTTGTATGCTACTGTATACAACAGTAATGTTTGGCCTAATAAATATTTTCTGTTTCTACATTGCATTGGTGTTTACAGTGTACTTGTTACCCCTCTCAGCAGATTACTTTCACTGTAGAACATTGTATTGAAATGTAGATATAAGCCTATGAAAGACCAAAGAGCTTTAGATTTAGAACAACAGTGTTTACATGGTATATCCAAAAATGTACTATTATGAAAGCAGTGTTTGCCATTTGATGCAAATGCTTCATTCTGACATGTGTTTATGGCATTTTGAATGCAGTGTTACATTTTGAAGGAGATGTCAGGCATTTTGCATTTTGTGTGTGCAGTTTTGGGAATTGTGTGTAGAGTTTTGAAAAAAGGACACGGTTTTGAAAACGTGTGTAAGCAGTTGGAAAAAACTGCAAATGAGAGGACAAAGTCACCCTTGGTACATTAAAACCTTTTCTCAATAGGGGGGCGCCATTTCGACTTTGTAAAAATTAGTTCCCAAATTAAACTGCCTCGTACTCAATTCTTGCTCGTACAATATGCATATTATTATTACTATTGGATAGAAAACACTCTCTAGTTTCTAAAACCGTTTGAATTATATCTGTGAGTAAAACAGAACTCATTTTGCAGCAAACTTCCTGTCAGGAAGTGAGAAATCTGAAATCGGGCACTCTGTTCCAGGGTCAGTTTATTAATTTGCATGTAATCTATGGGTCGACATGCACTGCATACGCCTTCCCCTAGATGTCAGTAAGCAGTGAGAATTGGAATGGGGTGTCTAGGTAGATCTGAGGCCGTACAAAAGCTCTTGGAACCGGGTGTGCAGTCTTTTCAACGTTCGTCATGGCGCAAGACAGACCTCAGGATTGCATTCTGAAAAGCTCTCGTTATAGGCGTTAGATATATCCGGCTCTGATTTTATTCGATATACAGTGGGGAGAACAAGTATTTGATACACTGCCGATTTTGCAGGTTTTCCTACTTACAAAGCATGTAGAGGTCTGTAATTATTATCATAGGTACACTTCAACTATGAGAGACGGAATCTAAAACAAAAATCCAGAAAATCACATTGTATGATTTTTAAGTAATTAATTTGCATTTTATTGCATGACATAAGTATTTGATACATCAGAAAAGCAGAACTTAATATTTGGTACAGAAACCTTTGTTTGCAATTACAGAGATCATACGATTCCTGTAGTTCTTGACTAGGTTTGCACACACTGCAGCAGGGATTTTGGCCCACTCCTCCCTACAGATCTTCTCCAGATCCTTCAGGTTTCGGGGCTGTCGCTGGGCAATACGGACTTTCAGCTCCCTCCAAAGATTTTCTATTGGGTTCAGGTCTGGAGACTGGCTAGGCCACTCCAGGACCTTGAGATGCTTCTTACGGAGCCACTCCTTAGTTGCCATGGCTGTGTGCTTCGTGTCGTTGTCATGCTGGAAGACCCAGCCACGACCCATCTTCAATGCTCTTACTGAGGGAAGGAGGTTGTTGGCCAAGATCTCGCGATACATGGCCCCATCCATCCTCCCCTCAATACGGTGCAGTCGTCCTGTCCCCTTTGCAGAAAAGCATCCCCAAAGAATGATGTTTCCACCTCCATGCTTCACGGTTGGGATGGTGTTCTTGGGGTTGTACTCATACTTCTTCTTCCTCCAAACACGGCGAGTGGAGTTAGACCAAAAAGCTCTATTTTTGTCTCATCAGACCACATGACCTTCTCCCATTCCTCCTCTGGATCATCCAGATGGTCATTGGCAAACTTCAGACAGGCCTGGACATGCACTGGCTTAAGCAGGGGGACCTTGCGTGCGCTGCAGGATTTTAATCCATGACGGCGTAGTGTGTTACTAATGGTTTTCTTTGAGACTGTGGTCCCAGCTCTCTTCAGGTCATTGACCAGGTCCTGCCGTGTAGTTCTGGGCTGATCCCTCACCTTCCTCATGATCATTGATGCCCCACGAGGTGAAATCTTGCATGGAGCCCCAGACCGAGGGTGATTGACCGTCATCTTGAACTTCTTCCATTTTCTAATAATTGCGCCAACAGTTGTTTCCTTCTCACCAAGCTGCTTGCCTATTGTCCTGTAGCCCATCCCAGCCTTGTGCAGGTCTACAATTTTATCCCTGATGTCCTTACACAGCTCTCTGGTCTTGGCCATTGTGGAGAGGTTGGAATCTGTTTGATTGTGTGTGGACAGGTGTCTTTTATACAGGTAACGAGTTCAAACAGGTGCAGTTAATACAGGTAATGAGTGGAGAACAGGAGGGCTTCTTAAAGAAAAACTAACAGGTCTGTGAGAGCCGGAATTCTTACTGGTTGGTAGGTGATCAAATACTTATGTCATGCAATAAAATGCAAATTAATTATTTAAAAATCATACAATATGATTTTCTGGATTTTTGTTTTAGATTCCGTCTCTCACAGTTGAAGTGTACCTATGATAAAAAATTACAGACCTCTACATGCTTTGTAAGTAGGAAAACCTGCAAAATCGGCAGTGTATCAAATACTTGTTCTCCCCACTGTAGGTGTTAAAAACATCATAATGTAGTTATTTTAAACCGAGTTATATCAGTTTATATCAGTATATTGCGATTTTCTGTATTTTATTTGTGCTGCGTTATGGTGAGTTGGACACGTCTTCGCCACATGGCTAATGTTTGCTGCTAATTCCAAAGTTGAAGACGACAATCTACAACCGAGCAACGATTATTCTGGACAAAGGACAACTTGCACAAGATTCTGATGGAAGCTCATCAAATAGTAAGAACTATTTAAGATGTTAATTCGTATTTCTGTTGAAAAATGTTAAACTATTATTCCGCCATTAATTTCGGTGCGGTCTCGCTTTAACGCACGCTGTATGTCGTAGTAACGTTAATTTTAAAAATCTAACACAGCGGTTGAATTAAGAACTAATGTATCTTTCATTTGCTGTCCAACCTGTATTTTTTAGTCAAGTTTATGATTAGTTATTGATTAGATTAGGTGCCTCTCCCAAGATTTCTCCCGACATTTTGTTTGCAGTTTGGCTACTATTCTCATTGTAAAACCACGATTTGTGCCGCTAAATATGCACATTTTCGAACAAACCATATATGTATTGTGTAATATGATGTTATAGGACTGTCATCTGATGAAGATTGTGAAGGTTAGCGAATAAATGTATATCTTTTGCTGTTTTTTTCGCTATCGCTACCGTTGCGTTGAATGAATGCTGTTGTATGGTTGGCTATTGTAGTAAGCTAATATAATGCTATATTGTGTTTTCGCTGTAAAACACAAAAAAATCTGAAATATTGGCTGGATTCACAAGATGTTTGTCTTTCATTTGCTGTACACCATGTATTTTTCATAAATGTTTTATGATGAGTATTTAGGTATTTCACGTTGGTCTCTGTAGTTATTCTAGCTGCTTTGGTGAGATTTGTGATGGTGGCTGCAATGTAAAACTATGATTTATACCTGAAATATGCACATTTTTCGAACAAAACATATGCTATACAATAAATCTGTTATAACACTGTCATCTGATGAAGTTGTTTCTTGGTTAGTGACTATTTATATCTTTATTTGGTCGAATTTGTGATAGCTACCTATGCGGTAAAAAAATTGTGAAAATATGCGGTTGAGTCTTTTGCTATCGTGGTTAGCTAATAGAAATACATATTGTGTCTTCCCTGTAAAACATTTTAAAAATCAGAAATGATGGCTGGATTCACAAGATGTGTATCTTTCATCTGGTGTCTTGGACTTGTGATTTCATGATATTTAGATGCTAGTATTTACTTGTGGCGCTATGCTAGGCTATGCTAGTCAGCTTTTTTACTGATGAGGGTGCTCCCGGATCCGGGATGAGTACCAAGTAAAAGTTAACTCAGAAGTATATTGAACACTCAGTTGAAAGAAAATGACTGTTACCACTTAGCTTTGGCAGAGTTTAGACAGAGTTATGCTGTACAGTGTTGCACACTGTGTTCTGAGTGTTCTGCCTGGATTGACAGAGAAGAGTAACCCTGTCAATGTAAGTGTGTGTGTGTGAGTGTGTGCGTGCGTGTACGTGTGCATGTGTGTGATGGAGGTGGGAAGTGTGAAGCAATGAGCTGGAAATACAGTAGAGAATAACTCCCTGAGTTAGAAGATAAACCACAGTTGAGTGAAAACTGCAATCATCATAGTCAATGTTTATGTTATTGCCACTTACTCACGGACATGACATGCTACAAAATAAGAATACAGTGAATGATTATTTTGGGGTGGGTTGGCATTGGGAAATATCGTCAAAGGCAGAGACAGGCTCTGAGACACCAAAGCTAAGTCACAGAGGAGAGTATCACACTGTCATGAAAGTGTGACAGATTTGGAAATAACCATCCCGATCCTCCACAGTGCTTTCGCATAGAGAGTCTGCCTGATTTGTAAATTGTCTTGACAGTGGTAAATGTGAATCCTTTGTGACACATGTGGCCTTTGTAGTGTGGGTCATGTTTAGGACTGTCCGTACACACCTGGCCCTTGCCTATCTCAGTTTACAGTCATTGTAAGCTAAGTACACATAGGCCTACTCACACACACATGCACACACACACACACATACAGTATGTGACTCGTTTCAGGAAACTAGGCGTGTGTCACGCTTCACTACTTCACGCAAGAGCCATTTGAACGTAAACGTTCTTTTATCAAAATGCTTTTTTTTTGCAGAAATGCCTTCTGGAACATGTGAACTTTCATGTGCCTTAATAACAAACTTGTATGCCATGCCATCTGTAAATACAAATAAAATGGTTAAATTACGAGCCTAGTCGGTTTAGCTATGGAAAAAGCCAACAACCTTCCCACTAGCCATGATTGGCTGAGATAATGAGTGGGCTGGACAAGCTGAGAGATGAGTTTGGATTTGTTTGCCATGTAGCACTCTTCTTTCTATAACATGATTTGGTCTGTGTTTGTAGGTAATCCTTTCTGAAGTATCTTTTTTGAAAGATATCACGTGGTAGAATTGCATAAGTGTTGCTCTCCACTTTCTGGAGGACCGAGTTTTGAAATCAGTGGAATTAGAGTATGATAGCTAAGGAGATGGAGAAAAAGCTAGCGTGTGATTGCAAACATGCAGTCGGAGTCGAAAATAGAACAGAAGGCTGTTGTATGAAACACCTGTCTTGAAGATTACAGTACATCTTCAAACTAAGGACAACAATGTCATCCTTGACAGAGAGGTAGAAGCGTCCATCCATGTATATAGGTAAGATAGTCTAGCTACATTTTCAAAACATTACACATTTCTAATTTTGTCAGGAAATTGTTTTCATTTCACGTTAGTGTACTGTTAGCTAGCAAGTTAAAGTTATGTGTATGATCTGTGTAGTAATATTATTCATATCTCAGAGGCATTTGCATTGTTAGTTATAGCCTAATTTTAGGTAGCTAACATTGAACCTGGTTGGTTAGCTACCTGCAGATTCATGCAGGGTAGTAATGTTATGAGTTGTGATTATGGTCCATTTTTTAGCTAACTAGCAACATGTCTAAACAAAAGACTACACTATGCAATTAACCATTTCCATATAATGTTCATGATGTCACTGCGACAACTGTCGATAGACGTAGCTGGTAAATTCGCTCTGGCTGTCTACTCCGATTTCAGAGAACTCTCGTCTGAGTGTGCCAGAGTGCAGAATAACTGACAAATTACGAACTTTCATGAACTCACACCCATTGAATATGGCAGGTGTCAGTAAACGTTGGCAAAAAAGCGCAATTAAATTGTTGCCAGCACCAATTGTTACAGTCACCAACACTCTGGATAACATGGCGCCGGAAGAAATGGCAGCAGTTTTACGGTCCCCTAACCAATTGTGCTATTATGTGTTTTTTTTTGCGATATTTGTAAATTATTTTGTACATAATGTTTCTGCAACCGTATCTTACGGCAGAAAAGAGCTTCTGGATATCAGGACAGCGATCACTCACCTCGGATTAGACTAAGATTTATTTAAACAACAACAACAACAACAAGCAGGGCTCACGATATTCTCCAAACATCCCGCAGGGCAGACATCCCAATTATTCGCATAAGGAAGCGACGCAGAGGAAGTAGAGCCGGATGCCTCGTCCGGATCCACAGAAGGCGAGTAGGAAAGCTGTCGTTACCGTCAATATTACTCGCCAAAGTGCAATCATTGGACAATAAACTAGATGAGGTACGATCACGAATATCCTACCAACGGGACATCAAAAACTGTAATATCCTATGTTTCACGGAATCGTGGCTGAATGACGATATGGATATTCAGCTAGCGGGACACATGCTGCACCGGCAAGATAGAACAGCACACTCCGTAAGATGAGGGGGGGCGGTCTGTGCATATTTGTAAACAACAGCTGGTGCACGAAATCTAAGGAAGTCTCTAGATTTTGCTCGCCTGATGTAGAGTATATTGTGATAAATTGCAGGCCATTGCCTAGAGAGTTCTCAGCTATACTTTTTGTGGCTGTTTATTTACCACCACAATCAGATGCTGGCACTAAGACCGCACTCAGTCAGCTGTATAAGGAAATAAGCAAACAGGAAACCACTCACCCAGAGGCGGTGCTCCTAGTGGCCGGAGACTTTAATGCAGGGAATCTTAAATCAGTTCTACCAAATCTCTATCAACATGTTAAATGTGCAACCAGAGGGAAAAAAATTCTAGATATCCTGTACTCCACACACAGAGACGCGTACAAAGCTCTCCCTCGCCCTCCATTTGGTAAATCCGACCACAACTCTATCCTCTATAAAAAGAAAAAATGGTCAGATGAAGCAGATGTTAAACTACAGGACTGTTTTGCTATCACAGACTGGAACATGTTCCGGGATTCTTCTGATGACATTGAGGAATACACCACATCAGTCACTGGCTTTATCAATAAGTGCACTGAGGACGTCGTCCCTACAGTGACTGTACGTACATACCCCAACCAAAAGCCATGGATTACAGGCAACATTCGTACTGAGCTAAAGGGTAGAGCTGCCGCTTTCAAGGTGCGGGACTCTAACCCGGAAGATTATGTCGTGTCTTTGCTATCGTTAAATTGAAGACTTATAGTTTTATCAAAGATTCCTGTAATTAGGGATTACGCGATCACTTGAGTAATAACGTAACTAATTAACTATGAATTCGAGGGCACCAGGGAAAGTTATTAGATTACAAAGTTATAATTTCCCAATATAACCTTTCAGATATTTTCATATCTGATCAATAGTCTTCTAATTAATGACTTATTTACTTTACCTCACGTTAGTCTCATTCCAAACGTCGTAAATTGTTGATTATCTGCACGAACCCAGTCTTCACTATGAGTCATCCATACATCAATTGTCTTAAATCATTTATTTATTACTAACTAATTAATTCACAGAAATGCATAAACAAACAAACAAACTTAAAACAGTTACATGAAATGATGGGAGAAATATGCCCTAGGGGGCTAAACCGGCATGGCGGCTGTTAGACAAAGGAAAAATTGTGGTTCGACTAAGAAGTCACTACAGAGTATACTCTTTATAACCATTGACATGCTAATCCTTACACATGAACGCTAACTCATTCGGGAACAATTGCAATCAATATATATATAGTTACGCTCGGTGTGTGTCGTCTTGATCGTTGGAGCGAAGTTAGTTTCTGTTGGAGTGAAATTCTGTCTCGGTTATTGTGGATTGTTCAGAGTGACATTCGTTATAGAATGGATGTTTCGGCGGTTGTCTTTCTTCGCGTTCAATGATACCGAATTCCTAGCTGCAGACTAGTAGTCAATATCAAAACATGTTATTATTCGTATAAGAGTTTAACCACGTGGTATGGTTAAAGATTCAGCAATGTTACCTTAACCTTCGTTCTCCCCATGGAGAGAAAACATGGTCTAATGGTAATTTCTCATAGTTGGCTTTTATTAGGATAGCAGAGAGGGGCTGTCCCATGGTCTCTGACCCAACTGGCTCAGGGCGGTCCTTGGATTTAGTTCAAATACAACAGGGATTTGTATTTTTCTTCATTAACCTCTAACGAGTCACAAACCCGGATCCGGGATCCTCCCATCAAAAAAGCAGACTAGCATAGCCTAGCCTAAAGCTACAGGGATATCATATAATAAAATGTTCATGAAATCACAAGTCCAAGACACCAGATGAAAGATACAGGTCTTGTGAATAAAGCCACCATTTCAGATTTTTAAAATGTTTTACAGGGAAGACACAATATGTAAATCTATTAGCTAACCACGTTAGCAAAGGACACGATTTTTTTACTCCCAATAGTTTTTTCCTGCGTCAGTAGCTATCACTAATTCGACTAAATAAAAATATATATAGCCACTAACCAAGAAACAACTTCATAAGATGACAGTCTGATAACATATTTATTGGTATAGCATAGTTTTTTTTTTGAAAAATGTGCATTTTTCAGGTATAAATCACAGTTCTACATTGCAGCTGCAATCTGAAATAGTGCTGACCCAGCCAGAACAATTACAGAGACCAACGTCATATAACGAATTACTCATCTTAAAACATTTCAGAAAAATACACAGCGTACAGATATTGAAAGCCCAACATCTGGTGAATCCAAACAATATTTCAGATTTATTAAATGTTTTATAACGAAAACAAAATGTAGCGCTAAATTAGCATAGCTATACCAGGCAGATTCGGCTAGGCGCCCACGGCCAGTTCACATGCACAACAGATATGATATAACATCGTAAATTGGGTCTTACTATGGCTGATCTTTCATCAGAATGTTGATCAAAGTGTCCTTTGTCAAGATGAGTCGTTGGTTCCGTTCAGAATTGTTCCTTTCCCACTCCATTTAGCACAGGTACTGGTCGAGTGGCACGGATCTCTCAAACGTAAATAAAATCAGACAACGGAACACCACAAAACTCCCGAAAAAATTCAAATAATCTGATTAAACTATATTGAAAAAACATACATTACGATGATATGGTCACATGTATCAAACAAAATTCGACACGGAGATAGTTTTCATCCATAACGCCAGCAAAACAGTACACAATCGCAGCTCCAACTCGTGCGAATCAGAAAACCGGAAGTTGTCGGTCACGCCAAAGAAATAGGTCTTATTTCACGTCAGTACCAGATAAACAAAGAATTTCTCCTCTGACGTCCTCTTGACACCCAGAGGAAGGCGAATGAAGTGTGTTTCTGGTCATAGGGGTCATGACCATATATAGGCAGAGCGTTGAAGCGAGCATAGACTTCTTGCATTCTACTTCTTGGTCAGGGAAAGTGCTGTCAAATGACTAGTGTATCACTCAGAGACAAAATTGAAACGGTTTTAGAAACTAAAGATTGTTTTCTTTCCAATGGTATTATTTATATGCATATAGTAAGAGCAATAATTGAATAAGAGGCAGTTTAATCTGTAGAGCAAATTATGCTAATGGGAAAATAGCACCCCCTGTATTCTCAAGAAGTTAATGCAATCGCTGTGTTAGATTTTTAAAATTAACGTTACTAGACATACAGTGTGCGTTACAGCCAGACCAGTGCCGCAATAATGGCGACCAAACACTTTTACATTTTTCCACATAAATACGGAATAACATCATAAATAGTTCTTACTTTTGGACGAGCTTCCATCAGAATCTTGGGCAAGTTGTCCTTTGTCCAAAATAATCGTTGCACGGTTGTAAAACGTCCTCTTCACCTCTGGAATTAGCAGCTAACAATAGCTATGTCGCACAGACATGCCCAAATGGTCAAAGTGCAATACTAAGGAAATACCGAAAATAGCAATATACTCGCATAAACTGATATAACTCGGTTTAAAATAACTTCGTTATGATGTTTCTAACACCTATATCGAATTAAATTACAGACGGACATATCTAAGGCCGATAACTGAGCGTTTCAAAATGCTATCCTGAGGTCTTGCTTTGCGTAATGGCGGAAGTCGAAAAGAGAGCACACTTCGTTCCTTGGGGCTTTATAAGCTCTGAGAAATACGTAGAAACACCATTCCACTTCGCATTGGTTACTGACATCCAGGGGAAGGCGGGTGCAGTTCATGTCGACCCATAGGACACATACAGACCTTTAAACTGATCTGAGAACAGAGTCTAGTTTTCAGACCTTCGCAGTTCCTGTCATGAATCTCGCTGCAGAAAGAGTTCTGTTCCACCCACAGACATAATTCAAACGGTTTTAGAAACTAGAGATTGTTTGCTATCCAATAGTAATAATAATATGCATATTGTACGAGCAAGAATTGAGTACGAGGCAGTTTAATTTGGGAACGCTAAATGTCGAAGTTGAAACAGCACCCCCTGTAGTGACAAGAAGTTTTTAAACAGTTCAAAATCATATTACACAATTATACAAACAGTATCATACTCACTCATTCATTTTATACAACAAACAGATGTAAACCTCATATCTGAGGTTATTATATAAACAGCGGTATGGTAATGTAGTCCCACAGTCTCTCATGGGTTTCCCACGTGGTGGCCAATGGGCATGTTAATAGCTGGACTCCCCACCGATCTTTTATACTTTTGCAGGAACATGAAATATGTTCGTACCTCAAGTTCTGTGAGGTGGGAGAAAATTCCTTTGTCCTGAAAGTTTACCCCCTGTCTAATACTGTTGGGCCATGAGGAGATTCTCAGGAATTTACGACCTCTCTGTGACCACAGCATGGGTTGAAGAGGCAGGGAAAGGCAGGGAGAGGGGGATGGGGTTTGCAGTACCCAAGCAGGCAACATCATGACACTTACAAGAAATCCCGCTATGCCCTGCGACGAACCATCAAACAGGCAAAGCGTCAATACAGGGCTAAGATTGAATCATACTACACCGGCTCTGATGCTCGTCGGATGTGGCAGAGCATGCAAACTATTACAGAATATAAAGGGAAGCACAGCCGCGAGCTGCCCAGTGACATGAGCCTACCAGACGAGCTAAATCACTTCTATGTTCGCTTCGAGGCAAGCAACACTGAGGCATACATGAGAGCATCAGCTGTTCCGGACGACTGTGTGATCATGCTCTCCGTAGCCGACGTGAGTAAGACGTTTAAACAGGTCAACATACACAAGGCTGCTGGGCCAGACGGATTACCAGGACGTGTGCTCCGGGCATGTGCTGACCAACTGGCAGGTGTCTTCACTGACATTTTCAACATGTCCCTGATTGAGTCTGTAATACCAACATGCTTCAAGTAGACCAGCATAGTCCCTGTGCCCAAGAACAAAAAGGCAACCTGCCTAAATGACTACAGACCCGTAGCACTCACGTCTGTTGCCATGAAGTGCTTTGAAAGGCCGGTAATGGCTCACATCAACACCATTATCCCAGAAACCCTAGAACCACTCAAATTTGCATACCGCCCAAACAGATCCACAGATGATAAAATCTCTATTGCACTCCACACTGCCCTTTCCCACCTGGACAAAAGGAACACCTACATATGTGAGAATGCTATTCATTGACTACAGCTCAGCGTTCAACACCATAGTACGCTCAAAGCTCAACACTAAGCTAAGGATCCTGGGACTAAACACCTCCCTCTGCAACTGGATCCTGGGCTTCCTGAGGCGTCACCCCCAGGGTGTGAGGGTAGGTAGCCACACATCTGCCACGCTGATCCTCAACACTGGAGCTCCCCAGGGGTGCATGCTCAGTCCCCTCCTGTACTCCCTGTTCACCCATGACTGCATGGCCAGGCACGAGTCCAACACCATCATTAAGTTTGCTGACGACACAACAGTGGTATTCCTGATCACCGACAACGACGAGACAGCCTATAGGGAGGAGGTCAGAGACCTGGCCGGGTGGTGCCAGAATAACAACCTATCCCTCAACGTGACCAAGACTAAGGAGATGATTGTGGACTACAGGAAAAGGAGCACCGAGCACGTCACCATTCTCATCGACGGGGCTGCAGTGGAGCAGGTTGAGAGCTTCAAATTCCTTGGTGTCCACATCAACAAAAAACTAGAATGGTCCAAACACAGCAACACAGTCGTGAAGAGGGCACGACAAAGCCTATTCCCCCTCAGGAAACTAAAAAGATTTGGCATGGGTCCTGAGATCCTCAAAAGGTTCTACAGCTGCAACATCGAGAGCATCCTGACCGGTTGCATCACTGCATGGTACGGCAATTGCTCGGCCTCTGACCGCAAGGCACTTCAGAGGGTAGTGCGTACGGCCCAATACATCACTGGGGCAAAGCTGCCTGCTATCCAGGACCTCTACACCAGGTGGTGTCAGAGTAAGGCCCTAAAAATTGTCAAAGACCCCAGCCACCCCAGTCATAGTGTCACGTTCCTGACCTGTTTTCTCTTGTTTTGTATGTCTTTATTGGTCAGGGCATGAGTGTTGGGTGGGTAGTCTATGTTTTGTATTTCTATGTTGGGTTTTGTGTTCGGCCTGGTATGATTCTCAATTAGAGACAGGTGTGTATCGTTTGTCTCTGATTGAGAGTCATACTAAGGCAGCCAGGGTTTCACTGGGGTTTTGTGGGTGTTTGTTCCTGTGTCAGTGTTTGGGCCACACAGGACGGTTGAAGGTTAGTCACGTTTGTTGTTTTGTAGTGTCTTGTTTGCTGTTTTCATTTAAAAGTATGATTAATCACCAATCCGCATCTTGGTCCGATCCATGCTCCTCCTCGTCTGAGGAGGAGAACAACAATGACTGCCTTTACAGAAACACCCACCACAACAGGACCAAGCGGATTGGAGCCGGAGGAAAGGAACTAAAGCGATGGAGAGAAGAGGAATGGAGTTGGGAACAAATATTCAACGGAGAAGGACCCTGGGCTAAGGTTGGTGTGAATCGCCGCTCGCGGGAGGAGAAGAAGGCAGCCACAGCCCAGGAGCGGTGGATTGAGGAGGCAGCACGTATGAGAGGCTGGAAGCCCGAGAGGCTCACCCAAAAATTTCTTGGGGGGGGGAGGCTAAAGGGGAGTGTGGCGAAGCCGGGTTGGATACCTGAGCCAACTCCCCGGGCTTTCCGTGGAGTAAGAGGGCGTCGTACTGGTCAGACACCGTGTTATGCGGTAAAGCGCACGGTGTCCCCAGTACGCGTGCTTAGCCCAGTGCGGGCTATTCCACCTTGCCGCACTGGGAGGGCTAGGTTGGGCATCGAGCCGAGTGCCATGAAGCCGGCCCAACGTATCTGGTCTCCAGTACGTCTCCTCGGGCCGGCGTACATGGCACCAGCCTTACAGGTGGTGTCCCCGGTTCGCCTGCATAGCCCAGTGCGGGCTATTCCACCTCGCCGCACTGGCAGGGCTACGGGGACCATTCAACCTGGTAAGGTTGGGGAGGCTCGGTGCTCAAGAGCACGTGTCCTCCTTCACGGTCCGGTATATCCGGCGCCACCTTCCCACCCCAGCTCAGTACCACCAGTGCCTACACCACGCACCAGGCTTCCAGTGCATCTCCAGAGCCCTGTTCCTCTTCCACGCACTCTCCCTATGGTGCGTGTCTCCAGCCCAGTGCCTCCAGTTCCGGCACCACGCACCAAGCCTCCTGTGCGTCTCCAGAGCCCTGGACGCACTGTTCCTTCTCCCCGCACTCGCCCTGAGGTGCGTGCCCTCAGCCCGGTACCTCCAGTTCCGGTACCACGCACCAGGCCTAGAGTGCGCCATGAGAGTCCAGTGTGCCCTGTTCCTGTTCCCCGCACTCGCCCTGAGGTGCGTGCCCTCAGCCCGGTACCTCCAGTTCCGGTACCACGCACCAGGCCTATAGTGCGTCTCAGCCGGCCAGAGTCTGCCGTCTGCCCAGCGGTGCCTGAACGGCCCGTCTGCCCAGCGGTGCCTGAACTGCCCGTCTGCCCAGCGGCGCCTGAACTGCCCGTCTGCTAAGCGCCATCTGAGCCATCCGTCTCCATAGCGCCATCTGAGCCATCCGTCTCCCCAGCGCCATCTGAGCCATCCGTCTCCCCAGTGCCGTCTGAGCCATCCGTCTCCCCAGTGCCGTCTGAGCCATCCGTCTCCCCAGTGCCGTCTGAGCCATCCGTCTGCCCAGTGCCGTCTGAGCCATCCGTCTGCCCCGAGCCATTAGAGCCGCCCGTCTGTCCCGAGCCGTCAGAGCCGATAGTCAGTCAGGAGCCGCTAGAGCCAGTCGTCAGTCAGGATCTGCCAGGGCCGCCAACCAGACAGGATCTGCCAGAGACGCCAACCAGACAGTATCTGCCAGAGACGCCAACCAGACAGGATCTGCCAGAGACGCCAACCAGACAGGATCTGCCAGAGACGCCAACCAGACAGGATCTGCCGGAGCCGTCAGACAGTCATGAGCTGCCCTACAGTCATGAGCTGCCCTACAGTCATGAGCTGCCCTACAGTCATGAGCTGCCCTACAGTCATGAGCTGCCCTACAGTCATGAGCTGCCCTACAGTCATGAGCTGCCCTACAGTCATGAACTGCCCTACAGTCAGGAGCTGCCAGTCAGTCCGGAGCTGCTGCCCCTTATCCCGGAGCTGCTGCCCCTTATCCCGGAGCTGCTGCCCCTTATCCCGGAGCTGCTGCCCCTTATCCCGGAGCTGCTGCCCCTTATCCCGGAGCTGCTGCCCCTTATCCCGGAGCTGCTGCCCCTTATCCCGATGCTGCCCCTTTATTTAGGTGGGTTGAGTTGGAGGGTGGTCATTGGGAGGGGGATACGGAAGCGGGGAGTGACTATGGTGGGGTGGGGACCTCGTCCACCGCCAGAGCCGCCACCGTGGACAGACGCCCACCCAGACCCTCCCCTAGACTTTGTGCTGGTGCGCCCGGAGTTCGCACCTTAAGGGGGGGGTTCTGTCACGTTCCTGACCTGTTTTCTCTTGTTTTGTATGTCTTTATTGGTCAGGGCGTGAGTGTTGGGTGGGTAGTCTATGTTTTGTATTTCTATGTTGGGTTTTGTGTTCGGCCTGGTATGATTCTCAATTAGAGACAGGTGTGTATCGTTTGTCTCTGATTGAGAGTCATACTAAGGCAGCCAGGGTTTCACTGGGGTTTTGTGGGTGTTTGTTCCTGTGTCAGTGTTTGGGCCACACAGGACGGTTGAAGGTTAGTCACGTTTGTTGTTTTGTAGTGTCTTGTTTGCTGTTTTCATTTAAAAGTATGATTAATCACCAATCCGCATCTTGGTCCGATCCATGCTCCTCCTCGTCTGAGGAGGAGAACAACAATGACTGCCTTTACACATAGACTGTTCTCTCTACTACCGCATGGCAAGCGGAACCGGAGTGCCAAGTCTAGGACAAAAAGGCTTCTCAACAGTTTTTACCCCCAAGCCATACGACTTCTGAACAGGTAACCAATGGTTACCCGGACTATTTACATTGTGTACCACCCCCCAACCCTTCTTTTACGCTGCTGCTACTCTCTGTTTATCTTATATGCATAGTCACTTTAACCAGGCATCCATGTACATACTTCCTCAATTGGCCCGACCAACCAGTGCCCCCGCACATTGGCTAACTGGGCTATCTGCATTGTGTCCCACCTCCCGCCAACCCCTCCTTTTACGCTACTGCTACTCTCTGTTCATCATATATGCATAGTCACGTTAACCATACCTACATGTACATACTACCTCAATAAGCCTGACTAACCAGTGTCTGTATATAGCCTTGATCCTCTTATTTTCAAATGTATTTTTATTGTTGTTTTATTTCTTTACTTACACACACACACACACACACACACACACACACACACCTTTTTTTCACGCTATTGGTTAGAGCCTGTAAGTAAGCATTTCACTGTAAGGTCTACACCTGTTGTATTTGGCGCACGTGACAAATAAACTTTGATTTGATTTGATTAACATAAAAACAGCCTAACAAGCTCTGCTAGGGTGAGTAAAATGGTCAGAGTGAGCTGTTCTCTCATTTGTGTCTGGAAGTAGCTAGCAAGCTGCCAACGTTAGCGAGTTAGCTTGTGTTCTTGACTGCTGTTGTTAGATCAGAACGCTCGGATCAACCCTTCTCCTCAGCCAGAGCATCCAGTGTGCACTCTGAACGCTCCGAGAACGAAAGGCTCTGAATTTACGAACGGTCAATCTGACAACGCTATGAGATTACGAACACCCAGAGCCCACTCTGGCACTCCAGATTAAATTAACGAACACACCCGTAGCGTAAACCAGCCTTTAGTCTTGAAATCTTTGTTTGTTTAGCACATGGCATCACATCTGAATCCTTAAAGAGCTGGGTGGGGCTAAAGCCTAAGAGGGTGTGAACGATGCTGAATGGGTGTAGACAAAGAAGAGCTCTCCAGTAGGTGTCCCAAATATTCATGGCCCATTTTCTCAAAAGTGAGGTGACAAGTTTGTCAACTTTCAAAGCAGAATTACTTTCCCATTGTTCCTCAACTATATTGTATAATATACAATTTTTCTAAAAGTCTTTAGACTTTTATCCAATGTAAAAAACACATTTTCAAATGTTGCTACGTAACACCGAATCGAGCCAGTCGGTCATATTTACACACCCGCCCGTATGCATACACATAAACATAAATGGTAAAGACACACATGTGAATACTGTACATTCAAACACTCCCCTCCTGCCTTGCCTCTCTCTAATTTATTCATTATTCAGCGGGATAAAACAGTATTGGAGAGGAAAATGTCCAACAGCGTTCAGCCATTTCTGAATTTTGATTTATGACATCTCTGACATTGCCAGGTTATTTATTGCTTTCTCCACAATGGCTCACGGCGTCGGTGTTCAGTAGAGAGATAAGGTTCTGAAGGATTCATACAGCACTGCTGCCCAAGACTCTTTTCAACAATATTAAAGCTGCTTCAAAAATAGATGCACTCCGCTCTCGTCTAGAGGGAATTATCTAGCCCAGCTATAATTGGCAGGATAATTTAAAAAAATAAAATCAATATTCATTTATCAAAGTTCTCAAGATTCATCAACATCTTCCACTTAACCTTTGCTGATCAATGCAAAATCCACTCTTTACGTGACGAGGGAGTGAAGGACCAGTTCGGATTTACAGTCATTTTCTTTGTTCTGAATTTCAAATATGCTTAATTATTTTGTTATATAAAACTCTCCAGATGTAGTGAATAGTAACAAAACACACATCATCTAAAGTACACATTTTCATCTGTAATTCTTATTATGTAAGATAAGACAAAATAGATACATGCCATAGATTATGTTAACCACTTCGTGACTTCTTTCAAAATTATTTCAGTGTTGAGGTCCATAAATCTACTAGAATTTAGACTAATAGAATCTAGCACACAGTGAGTTCATGTAAATGTGAGCTAGTAAGCCCACTTCAGAGTATGCAAGCTGAAAATACAGCATTAACTGTGCACTTATTTTACCCTGTGTTTGGAAGTATCTGGGGAATTTAACATACTGTCTTTGAATCCAACATGTTTTCCTACTGCTCAGTATTCTAAACAGAATGTCACTCATACAGTATTCATGCAATTTTCATATTTTCTGATTGACAAGGGTTCCTGTCAATCAATATACGACAGCCCACTTTATGCATTTAAAAATAAAATACTAGTCTGCCCATGTAATGCTTGGCACAGTGTTGATGTTGATCCAATTATTTTGCTAAGTAACTACAGCGATTACTATGGTCCTTGCATTCCAATTATAATGATACATTCTCTGCTAGAATTGGTTGCATAAGAAAAAGCTACTGTCTTTGTGAAACAATGTGACACACAACTGCACAACTTCAAAGCGTTTTATTTTATTATTTGCCCTCTGCATGTTCACAGGTGAACAGTAAATCAATATTTTATGAAGGTCAAAACATATCATGCACCCTGTAGATTCTGGTTTACCTAAGATAATCGACCCATAATCCCTTGCCTGCTACCTTGAAAGCCCCCTCCCTCTCTCTTTGCCCAAAACTGAAGAGGGTACTGGGCAAGCAAATGTGTCCTAGTGTGACATAGTCAATATGGTTGCAGATAGATACTGTGTATGATCCATGTAATGGACATCATTAGCTATAATGTGGACATCTGCTCTATTGGCATCATACTGTGCAGTATTATTACATAGTCTTACAATAGTAAAGTCCTTTAATAGTCTTACAATAGCCAAGTGCTTTAATAGTCTTACAATAGCAAAGTCATTAAATTGTCTTAGAATAGCAGAATCACTAAACTGTCTGACAATAGCAATGTCCTTAAATAGTCTTACAATAGCAAAGTCCATAATGGAACAGAGACAGGAATATAGTTTATAAAGAGAACATCTGCTACACTTGAAGACTATTGGGTTTTGCTAATGTACAACGGGTGTGTGATCAGAGTGAAAGCAAAGGTGAAAGCAGCATTTAGTATTCCGTGCAGGCCTAAACAAGTTGTTTTCCATTGATTTTGTTGGAAGTCTCATATAGCAGAAGCCAGCATCTGAAGGCTATGAGATTTCGGGAGTTCAATATGAAAGCTCCCAGCCCCAAGTTGTTAGGATCGCTTATCGGCGCTTGAACAGAACATTCCAGAAGACATTTATCCAAACTTGAAAACAAATATTTTATGTGTTCAGGCTCTGTTGGCAACCTCAAATGCATATATATATATATATATATGAAGAGAAATGTCATAAATAAGAGATAAAGTTACTTTATAACCACACTTGTATTGCCTACCTCAACGTGCAGCATGCAATGCAGCATTGTATTGACAATAATAGGTGTGTTGTTGTAAAAGCCATGTAATGCACCGTCAACTCTGTTTTTCTTGAGAATGAACTATTAATTATGTGATCCCAAGGCTGTTTGGTAAGGATTTGTTTTATTTGTTTGAATTTGTTTGAAGTAAGGATTTGTTGGAATGTGATTGGATTCTATAATTATTTGTTTAGCTATAACTACATGTCTAATACAAAGAAGGTATTATTTTTGTCAGTGTAATAACTAAGGAATATGTTTGTTTCACTATTTGCTTATAAGAGACATCATTTGAATCATTTATATTTTTTGGACGTGTTAATGAAACACTTCCTCCATAAGATAATGACTATGCTAATACCTTGTTCACACATTCATGATGACGCAAACATCTCCAAAAAGCCAGATGTTAGATGTGTCGATTAATACATTTTGGTCTCATTGCTGTGTTTCCAGCTCTTATTGTGTTATCAGTGGGATTTTACTTTCTTATGCTTTATTCTCAAAATAGGATTGCACTTGTGTGTGTGCATGTCACCTTTCCAGTTAACATGTCGCTAAAGCACTCTTCCCACAGCTGTTACGACACCATAATGAGGCATAATTCCAGGTAAACTACACTAGTTTAAATGCATTGCAACCTTTTGACCCTCAGGAAATCAGAGTCCTCTGGGCACCAGAGTCTAGCGTAGAACATTGTTTTAATAAATTAATATCTCCTATTATGCACCACTGCTATATTAACTGCAATGACACTATTCTTCATCTTGTCTTACTCTGACAAACAGAGGACACAAGACTAATGCTTAGAGAAATATCACATTAATTACCACATAGGCTACTTGATTTACACAGTCAACACAATTAGGCCTATGTGCTAAAGCAGCAGCAATTATCTGTTATTTGTAAGAGTCTAAATAGACTTGAAATTTAAAAAAAATCCTCTCTAAGCTAGGCGATCATTCTCATCATTAGCGGCTGCCTGTAATGACTCCTGTCACTTTCCTACCATGTGATTCTTTCAGAGCTGAGGAGACAAACAGCATTTTCTGAAATACCCTAGACTGGAATCTAATGCAGAAATTGGCATCTAGTGCAGAAATCAGCCCATTTGTGTGATTAAAGATTGAGAGGCACATTACCTGCGTCTCTAAAAAAGTCCTATCTGCTATCAGACATCTACTCCTTTGAACTTCCTCCTTTTATAAAACTGTTTCTTCCTTTTATAAATGCCCTTGATTGTTGGACTAGCTAATAAAGCCCAGTTGACATGGAGGTCAACGCAAAACGCTGTCCTATCAACATTTTAGTTGTTGACTCGACACTTGGAGTGTCCTATTCTTTCAAGTGACAGGTCACTGTCACTTTTAATTACTTCACAGGCCCCTCTACTTTCTTGCACTTTTTAAGACAAAAGAGAGAGAGAGACACACAATCCCTGCTGATTATTGGTTCCCTGTGTCCTCTAGTCCAGAAGGAGCTCTGTCACTTCTCTCCTAAGAACACAACTGATCCCACCCTCCCGCAGCATGCACCAGCTCCCTCTCCTGGGCTTTCAATGGGCTCCAGCTCTTTGAAGACTCCAGCTTTCATTCCCCCAACTCACTGCTGCCTTTATACTTTGATTGCATATCTCTCATCGGAGTCGTATGGCTAATGATCATACTCTCTGGTAAGTTGACGATTTATGTAGCTAATTTTTTTAATTAGCAAGAAGAAAGGTTGTGGAAAGAAAGTAGAGAGAAACTGCTGATCTCAAGTTTGAATGAGTTTTTGGAGCAGAGTGAGATCAGGTTTAGAGAAGCTTTGTATGAGTTTGTAATACACAGTACTTTATCTTCATGTTAGGGACTATATATACGAAAATACTGAAGAAACGTACTTGTGCACGAATGTAGTGTATATTCCATTGATGTCATGTGATTTGGATGTCACTATTATCCAGTCAGTAATGGAGTTTGGCCTGGTTTGGAATGAGTAGGTGGCTCCATCTTCTTCTGGCATACACATAGCAGTGAACTAAAGTCTCTTCCCTCAGCTAGAGGGCTCAATGCGTCTCTCTCAGTCACTCCTAGACGCCACGTCAGTGCAATTTAACAGCTCTTTGATCCATGTCCTAAAAGTGAATGGGAACAAATTAAGCAAATTATCTGCACCACCCACGGGCCTAGGGGGACCGTAATCATTGAAATGAGGGTCGAGTGTTGGACTGTTGAAGTCTCACTGGAGAAAAATAAATAAAAATAAGTAAAATAACCACAGTGACCCGAATCAGGGAGTGTGTTCTGCCTCAACGCTCTCCACCTGTTCGCAACAAGATGAGCTGGCCCAGTTGTTACCAGAGAGCCAGCTGAGTCACTTGCCCTTGGATCTCAGTAAACAGTATTATAAAAGCACAGCACCGCCACAGCCTTATCTACAGCTAGAAATCAATTGAGTGTGATAAGAAGTTCAGTGTCTTTCCTTTTTTTACAAGAGCTAACAATACTTGAGTCTGTTTTAGTTGCTACATAATCAGCCTCTACGGCGGATATTGATGGAGTTGTTCAAGACTGAGAAGGAACAACAAAATGAAAAATTCCATACCCATACCTGTGAGCATTACATCAAGGGGAATGAGTCTGAAAGGGCATTTGCTTCAAATGTGCTCAACTCCCCATTAAATAAAATCAAACAGAACATAACATGCTGTCAGACAATTCAATTCAAAAATTTGCCCACATTGTGGACACTCGTACTTTGTCTCATGTTCTGTACTTTCTATAATGTATTGTTAAATGTATAATACTTGAAATTCTGGGATTTTGCCAGTAACTTTTCAGCGCAGTGAAATAATGAAAGGCAGGTGAATCCTAGTGAATCCCTCCAAGAAGAGCCCTGTCTCACCGCGTCAGTCAGAATTCCTTCTTACAATGTCAATCATGTGCTAGCTTCACATACCCCTCTTCTCATGCGCCAATTGCCCACCTGAAACCCTGCTTAATGATTCCCCCCTATTTAGGGAAGAGGGAAGCCAACCATCGCTATCCACACATACAGTAAATCTCAAATCTTAAGGAAGTTCTTCAATTTAAACAATAACAGTGAGGTAAGCTACCAAACCCATTGCGGCAGTGTCTCCTTCTCATTCACCTAGCTTTAAGTTAGATCAGTAACCCTGGCCCTCCTCGTCCTATGGTCAGTTTCATAGCACTAGGCACCAAGACAATCTCAGCCCTTTCTTCGCTTTATGTAATGTAATTTCACAGTTCATTAGAGGCCTAGACCCACTCCTCTGAACTGGTTTGAGTACAGGCACTGTACTTAGTGCCCATTGGCCATTGACTGCATTGGTCAGTTCAACAAATATATTGAATTGCAATATTCAATGAGTTGGACTAGTCTTTATGAATACAGTATGTGTCCTTAAGTGATTGTAGATGCTTAAATGATAGTTTCAAATGACATGGGTCACAAATGCCATTTGTCTTCTGTATGCCAAAGTAATGAACAAATAAATAAATGACATCATTATAATGAAAATGTATTAAGCTTTTACAGGAATGAATTCAGCAGCAACCGCTTGGGTGCTAACATGTATTTTTTAATATGTGTATCTTCACCGTTGAAGCTTTAATAATGATCATTAAATGTTCAGGCACTCATAACGGTTAGATCAAAGCAAATATAATTCAGGTCAAAAACAAGAGAACATATTTGTGTGTGTGTGTGTGTGTGTGTGTGTCTAGTTATACTTTATTTTAGTAAATGTCATTTGACCACCTGCTGCCCCTTGGTTGCAGATGATACACAGCAGGTCTCAGGATCAAATGAACTAATTCAGGATACACTGAACCAGCTTATTCTTTTGCATTACCCTTTGACCTGCTGGTATTTTCCTCTCATGCAAAAGGCACAGAGCACAGTCACCGGTACTCTGGAGAGGTTTTGCTCTCCCCTCTCCCCACTTACCCCCTCCCGCTTTTGTGTGTAGAGAGGGCCATTTTGATTGGTCTCACCTCCATCAAAACAGAGACGCTTGGCTTGTGTGAGGCGCCGCCATTTCAATTCATTTCAAAATCTTCTCTACTTAATGTCCTTGTGTCCAACCCTCCCTCAGTCCTAGTGATGTCTCCCTGATTACTGCCTATCGTATCTCCGCTACCTTCTCCTCATATTTTTCCAGAGTATTAACTGGAAAGTGGCTGTGCAACATTCACTTGATAAAATATCCCATTAACCTTGTGGGATTGAGAGTGCTTATTGTTTCTTATTTTAGGTGTTAGGCAGCAATTGTTTCATTAGGCAATGCAGGATGATAAACAGGAGCAGGGCATCACACAATCCCAGAGAAGCATGTGGGCTGGGTAATTCAGTGAGCAAAAGGTCTGTCGGCCGTTTACCTCCCTGTATGGTTAACTTCTTCTCTGTTAATAGACTGCAGGACATGAAAGGAAAGCTCTCCCTTTGAATTAATAATGAAAGTCTGATTGATCTAGAGAGTGGAGCACATCTTACATGGCACTGACACAACAAAACACTCCTCGTCTGACGTCTACCCAGGTGCTCTGGTTGGCTTGTGTATACCTCTGCCTTTAAACTCCAAGGCTTAAAAGGGCTGTTTACAAAATGCTTTTAAAAAAGCAGCAGAAGAATGGGACTTGCTGATTCTTAGAAATACAGACATGGTTTGTGAAAGAGAGTATAGTGTATGGGCAGCCATTATTTGAGAAGTTGTTGTTCACTTCTTTCGACCACCCTTATCTATGGGTTCAATTGAGGCTTACATCTCCACATCTTTATATTATTCACTCAAACACCACAGGCAAACTGTAACGTAATGAAGTAAGTAGAAAAGCAGAATTTTGAAACTGTTTTTAAAATCCCTGTAGCTTTTAGGACTAGCAGCGTTAGAACTACTTTACAGTTAGGTCCAATTTTTTAGAAGATTAATAAAGTATGGATGTTAATTCAGAAGTGAAAAAAAGTATCCCTACATTCCTTGCTTCCTGATCAACGCACTCAAATGGGTTTATGCCATTACACTAATTTGTTTTTGTTCAGAAAACCAACTAGAACCTTACACGCCCCTCTACTCATACCCTCTCATTGGAGCTTAACAGAGCATTATGGGAAGGCAGTAATTGCATGCACACAAACTAAAGGAGTTCTCAAATATTCTGTCTAATTTGAATTAATCTGTGCAACTACTACTCAAGCAAGTAAACACAGATGCCCTTTCCGTGAGTAAAGCTATGTAAACTGGAAATATGGTCCAGTGACTGGCGGTGTCCACAGGTATCACTGTATCATAAACAGAGAGGGAATGGTTGGAGTAATGAAGCGTGTCTAACTGTTCATGACAGAGGCTGTCTGCTGCCACATCTCATCTGTTCAACCAGCAAAGAGTGTTCGTTCTAAAGCATTAACGCACATTGTAACACTATTACTCTAAAACTATTACTCCCATCTTATCCACCTCTAAACGTAATCCTAAAGGACCTGTCAGTTGGCAGAGAGGTAAAGAAGATGTGTTGTATCCCCAACGGATCTCAGACATCAATAGTCTGGCGCAGGCCCAATAATATGTTGTATAAAGAGCTACCAACACTTCATTCCAATATTACACAGGGAAAACAGTATTTCCAGTAATTTTATCGAAATTGGTTTGATTCATTAAGGAACTACTGAACAGTCTATGTCATAATAAAGTCAAACTAATAAAGGGATATGGCACTTAAAAAAATTTAAGATTACAGGTTTAATTATTTTGGTTATTACCAGCAGGACACAGGTACTATTAATCAATTCAGATGTGTTTCATGGTCGAAACTGTCCTTTAAACTGGTAGGGTTCTGTTTACTTGGATGGTTTCAACTTAGTAACCCACACAAATAATACTAAAGGTACCATCCCGTTGCACCGGTCGACATGCCCGAAGAGGATCAGACAAGAGCGCGAGACGATAGGATTTCTGCAGGTCAGGAAATTGTCTTGAAAAGTTTTGCCTGTTAATTCCTAGTGCAATACGTCTGCAGTTGAAATCACTTTTCCAGGTTCAAATCCCCATGGTTGCTGTGGGATCCTGTGTCTGCTGCTTCAGGCTTAGAGCAATACGTAGAACAGAAGCAACAAACGCAGAGCTCAGGGCTTTCCTTATAAATCCAGCCTAGCCACTTTGAGCCATGTTAGGATCGGAGAGCAGAGCTACGTTGGTGTCTTGGTCTAGGTGTATTACTGTCTCAACACATGTAAAGGCCTGGATCACGGGCAGTCCTTCATTCATAAGTTAACTACATGAAGATGTAAGTCTGGAAACTTTCATAGAGCGTTTGAAAAATCATTTAGCTATTAATAATTCAGCTTCATACAATCAATTTAGAGAAGGGAATGTTATAGAGCAGCAATGTGGGAGTAAATGTGTCTATGGAATTTAGTGGGATTTCCTTTGAGGAGTGGACGATGTACTGTAAGGATCTGATCGTTGTTTGACAAGAAAATTCAATTGTTTCTGTTGATGTGTAGTTCATTTTGGAGAATTCCGATATGGAAATGTACAGATTAGTACCTAAGAATAGGCCAACAAACCAAACATTACAATAGCAATAGTTTCTGCTCAGTAGTGTTTCTGATCACATTCACACTTGCTTCAAATACTGTATCGATGGTGAAATCCATTGATGCATGATGATGTATTTCTGTTGACACATGCAGTCCTTTTTAATTAGTCCACACAGACTAATACGGTGTAGATATCGAAGGCAGAGGAACTGGAAGTTGACGTTTGAACATGGAAATATGAATATGAAATATGAAAAAGACGGCATTTGGATAGGTCACAAACTGAATAGAAAATCACTTCATTAGGAAAGTCAAAGAATAGCTGTGTGAAAGAAAGTTTTTTGGGGGAATAAATCAATCAAGATAATGTAATGTCATAGAATCCTATCATTAGTGAAGATCTAGTGAGGGCCTGTCCAGACTTCACATCCTGCCACTGTTTGACTGACGTAAACTATGCCTGAGGGTGACAAAGTAGTGCCAGACGAAGTAGCAGAATTCAAATCAGTACTGGTGATGAATGTTAAAGGTTTTCATCCAGAGATGTATGTACAGTACTGTATGTTGTTAAAAAGTCATGATCGTTGTTGACATACTGAAAGGTTGACACAGTCGTGTCTGTCCGTTTTTAATTGAAAGTATGGCTTTGAATGTGTCTTCAGAAAATCTACTCTCTTGACTTTCGTGACACTGAAAATGATCTGAGCAACAACAACTGTTCGGCATGATCTAATTAATGATGCTATTTCTGGCGTGTTACATATTAAAACTATAATAATTCACGACTAAGTAAATCTTAGCCCACTGGTGCACATGGAGGCATCCCTTGGTAAATAAATGGATAACGTTTTAAAGAAGGATTAGGAAATACCAGATGCATTCGCTGACGTCAGCACTTTACTTTCTCTAGCCCTACAGCGGCATCATAACCACATCATGGAGAGGAGAAAAGGCCTGCTGCAATTCCCTGGACAGAGAGGAAGTTTTAGAAATGATATAATCTCCACAAATTGATGACAAGCAAGATCACTGACACAGAACTTCAAAGCGAGCTGGATTCAGGTCACCTGTGAGACAGCATTTGCATTAGAACCTCCTGATTAGAGAGGGACGTACTGATCTGCATCACTTAGCTCCGTGAGTTTGTCATGTTCCCTCTATGTGACTGTAGCATAACGTCTTTCAAAAAGGAAAGCACCACACCAATCACCACTGAGACTGAATCAGTAGCAGTAACACCTAGAGATCACGTTTGCGATTAGTCTCATTAGCTTTGTTTTTCAAATTCAGTGACCAAGCCTTGCTCATGTTTGCAGATTACATTTGTGTACAGTAGGCAAACTCGTTTGTTTGCACTGATGGCTATCCGTCGCTTATGTACATGGCTTACAACACTTCTCCAGGGAGCTGCTGGACCCAACAGGTTATAGTTAGCATTCATTTCCAGAGAAGGAGACATTCACAGAGAAGGTGAGAAGTTGCAATTTTAGTGAAGCAGGTCTGAAGTGCAGCAGTGCAATTAGCATGACAGGATGCTTTAATGCATGACCTCATGCTGTATGACAGCAAGTTGAGAGTGTTTCCTTCCTCATGTGTGACTCCAACCCAGACCCAATATGCAAAGTATGTAGAACGTATCTCGTCTAGAAATGTTGTCTGCAGTAAGAGTGGACGAAGGCATGAATAACATGTTGGAGATGTAATTTACACTCCCCCAAAAACTGTTTGGGGCTATCTAGTCAATCATAACCATCTTTTTACTCAGGTAAGTGTTTTAGAGTGTATACTGTTGTTCTTTTCCCTCACTGAAGTGTTACAGAGTGGTACAGTGTTGCTATCACTCTAGCAGATATCATAACACTATGTTTCAGCTACTACTTGACAACATGCAGGCAATGTTTTCTTGGGAAGCTACACTCTTAGAAAAAAAGGGTTCCAAAAGGGTTATTTTTGGTTCGAAGTAGAATCAACTTGGGTTCCATGTAGAACACTCTGTAGAAATACTTTTACATGGAACACAATAGGGTTCTACCTGAAACAAAAGTATTCTACCTGTAACCAAAAAGGGTTCTTCAAAGGGTTCTCCTATTGGGACAGTCAAAGAACCCTTTAAGGTTTAAAATAGCACATTTTTCTAAGAGTTTAATCAACACAATCTATCCAATAAGAGCAAGCCACACTTTATACTCTATCCAATGAGAATATACCATACAAACTTTCACAGACTTCGAAACAATCTCTATACAAGGTCACAGCTTAGTGAAGCTTGTTGAAGACCATTTAAAGTTGTGAATGCTGCGCTAAATTTGTGAAAATAGATTATTCGTCTAAAACATGATTTTTCCTCGATCTGGGTACTCAGACTTTAGATTGAGAACAGGCCATATACATGTGACTTGGTCATGACCACTGAACTCTCATTACCTTTTTTTTTCACAGTGTTTCTACATTCCAAACTCACTCTGTTGTTGTTGGTAGCACTGAGGAAAACACACAAAATCAAGGCACTGGCTTGTGGTTTATCAATATCTGAGCCTGTAAGGTTTCCCTTTTTTCCTCCACTGTTTATATTAGTCCTATGTCCTCTTTGAACATTCCCCAAACCCACTTCTGAGTGGATTTCTCTCACACAATAGAGTTGATGGAGGTCGTTCCTTTTGAGTGTGAAGCGCAATTTGGTCAACAGTATGCAGTAGAGTTGTGTCAACAGTATGCAGTAGAGTTGTGTCAACAGTATGCAGTAGAGTTGTGTCAACAGTATGCAGTAGAGTTGTGTCAACAGTATGCAGTAGAGTTGTGTCAACAGTATGCAGTAGAGTTGTGTCAACAGTATGCAGTAGAGTTGTGTCAACAGTATGCAGTAGAGTTGTGGAGAGTAGAATGTTTGATTAGTGAGCAACACTACTCTGCTGCTGCCCGGACTGCAAGTCCTCATTCCATGGTTATCCCTTCACTACTCAGCCAAGACTGCTGGCCACACACACACACAGACACAAGCTCAGAAGATGCCAGTAGAGCTGGGGAGAGGGACATGCAGAACAAAGACAGCTTCGGTATGGCATAGCCATGGGACTCCACATTGTGGAAGGCGCGGCTAGTGTTTCATTTCCCACATTACCCAGAGGTCTTAATTAGTTTAGGTTAATAATGTGCTGCCGTAATTGACTAGTCTTTTATCCTCTTCATGTATCATTTTACTGCCTGGAACCAACCTGCAGTGGGGGGAACTTATTTCAGATAACAACAGCGATACTGCCCAATTCCCTAATATGATATATTATGTATTTCTTTTCACTGTCTCTCGCTCTGTCTCTATAGCTCTCTCTCACTCTAGTTTTGTCTTTATAGCTCTCTCTCGCTCTCTCTCGCTCTGTCTCTATAGCTCTCTCTCATTCTCTCCCGCTCTCTCTCCCTCTCTCTTGTTCTCTCTCGCTCTGTCTCAAGAGCTATCTAGCTCTCTATAGCTCTCTCCCTCTCGCTCTCTCTCACTCAATTTCAATTTTCAATTTCAATTGACTTTAATGACATGGCAAGTTCATTATTACTTACATTGTCAAAGTATACATATAGAAGAAGAAAAAATATCTATTTATATACAGTGGTGAGAACAAGTATTTGATACACTGACGATTTTGCAGGTTTTCCTACTTACAAAGCATGTAGAGGTCTGTAATTTGTATCATAGGTACACTTCAACTGTGAGAGACGGAATCTAAAACAAAAATCAAGAAAATCACATTGTATGATTTTTAGTAATTAATTTGCATTTTATTGCATGACATAAGTATTTGATACATCAGAAAAGCAGAACTTAATATTTGGTACAGAAACCTTTGTTTGCAATTACAGAGATCATACATTTCCTGTAGTTCTTGACCAGGTTTGCACACACTGCAGCAGGGATTTTGGCCATACAGACCTTCTCCAGATCCTTCAGGTTTCGGGGCTGTCGCTGGGCAATACGGACTTTCAGCTCCCTCCAAAGATTTTCTATTGGGTTCAGGTCTGGAGACTGCCTAGGCCACTCCAGGACCTTGAGATGCTTCTTACGGAGCCACTCCTTAGTTGCCCTGGCTGTGTGTTTCGAGTCGTTGTCATGCTGGAAGACCCAGCCACGACCCATCTTCAATGCTCTTACTGAGGGAAGGAGGTTGTTGGCCAAGATCTCGCGATACATGGCCCCATCCATCCTCCCCTCAATACGGTGCAGTCGTCCTGTCCCCTTTGCAGAAAAGCATCCCCAAAGACTGATGTTTCCACCTCCATGCTTCACGGTTGGGATGGTGTTCTTGGGGTTGTACTCATCCTTCTTCTTCCTCCAAATGCGGCGAGTGGAGTTTAGACCAAAAGGCTCTATTTTTATCTCACTAGACCACATGACCTTCTCCCATTCCTCCTCTGGATCATCCAGATGGTCATTGGCAAACTTCAGACAGGCCTGGACATGCACTGGCTTGAGCAGGGGGACCTTGTGTGCACTGCAGGATTTTAATCCATGACGGCGTAGTGTGTTGCTAATGGTTTTCTTTGGGACTGTTGTCCCAGCTCTCTTCAGGTCATTGACCAGGTCCTGCTATGTAGTTCTGGGCTGATCCCTCACCTTCCTCATGATCATTGATGCCCCACGAGGTGAGATCTTGCATGGAGCCCCAGACCGAGGGTGATTGACCGTCATCTTGAACTTCTTCCATTTTCTAATAATTGCGCCAACAGTTGTTGCCTTCTCACCAAGCTGCTTGCCTATTGTCCTGTAGCCCATCCCAGCCTTGTGCAGGTCTACAATTTTATCCCTGATGTCCTTACACAGCTCTCTGGTCTTGGCCATTGTGGAGAGGTTGGAGTCTGTTTGATTGAGTGTGTGGACAGGTGTCTTTTATACAGGTAACGAGTTCAAACAGGTGCAGTTAATACAGGTAATGAGTGGAGAACAGGAGGGCTTCTTAAAGAAAAACTAACAGGTCTGTGAGAGCCGGAATTCTTACTGGTTGGTAGGTGATCAAATACTTATGTCATGCAATAAAATGCAAATTAATTACTTAAAAATCATACAATGTGATTTTTTGGATTTTTGTTTTAGATTCCGTCTCTCACAGTTGAAGTGTACCTATGATACAAATTACAGACCTCTACATGCTTTGTAAGTAGGAAAACCTGCAAAAATCGGCAGTGTACAACATACTTGTTCTCCCCACTGTATATATTTTTATATAAATAAATGGTGGGACCAACAGCAATAATAATAGTAGTAGTGGACATGGGATTACCATTAACAACAACTACAACAACAATATTAATCAGAACAACAATACATTAAAGCAATGGTAGTAGACCAGTGTCAACATGACTGAGAAGACACATGACATGGTATGAAAGACAAAACAAAACAAGATGGGAAATATTATCAACATGACATTGCACTTTTCACTGGCTGTCCCTCAGGTTGTGGCAGGACGACACATATTTGGCTGCCAAAACTGCACATTTAAACTTTTCACCCAATAAATATTCGATTTTTTCTTCATCTTTTATAGTTTCAAATTCTTTGTATTGAATTATAATTTTGGGAATGAAATATTCTCTTAGGTCTGAGTATTTGTCACAGTGTAATAGGAAGTGCAGCTCTGTCTCTACCTCTCCCCTGGAGCAGAGTGAGCACAGCCTGTCCTCTCTGGGCTGCCAGGTTTGTCTGTGACGACCGGTCTCTATAGCCAGACTGTGCTCACTGAGTCTGTACCTAGTCAATGTTTCCTCCTAGCTCCTTGTCTCTCTCTCGCTCTCTCTCACTCTCTCTTGCTCACTCGCTCTCACTCTCTCTCGCTCTATAGTTCTCTTTCGCTGTCTCTATAGCTCTCTCTCTCTCTCTCTCTCTCTCTCGCTCTTGTCTCTCTACCTCTGTTTCTACAGCTCTCTCTTGCTCTCTTGCTCTGTCTCTATAGCTCTCTCTATCACAATGGCTCTCGTTCGCTCTCTCTAGCTCTTTATCTTTTATATTTTCCGTCTCTTCTTTCTCACACTAGTTGGTTCCACTTCACTTGAACAAAACTTCCAGTGTTACAACTAGAACTTCTTAATGCAACCGCTGTGTCAGATTTCAAAAAAACTTTACGGAAAAAGCACACCATGCAATAATCCGAGTACGGCGCTCAGTCACCAAAACAAGCCATACAGGTACCCGCCATGTTGTGGAGTCAACAGAAGTCAGAAATAGCATTATAAATATTCACTTACCTTTGATGATCTTCATCAGAATGTACTCCCAGGAATCCCAGTTCTACAATAAATGTTTGTTTTGTTCGATAAAGTCCATAATTTATGTCCAAATACCTCCTTTTTATTAGCGCTTTTAGTTCACAATCCAAACTCAAGAGGCGCGGGCAAGTCCAGACGAAAGTTCAGACGAAAAGTTCCAAAAGTTATATAACAGTATGTAGAAACATGTCAAACGATGTATAGAATCAATATTTAGGATGTTTTTAACATAAATCTTCAATAATGTCTTTAGAAATGCACTGGAACGCAGGTCGCTCTCACGGTCATGCGCGTGACCAGCTCATGGCACTCTGCCAGACATCTGGTTGAAACAGCTCTCATTCTCTCCTCCTTCACAATAGAAGCCTTAAACAAGGTTCTAAAGACTGTTGACATCTAGTGGAAGACTTAGGAAGTGCAATATGACCCCATAGACACTGTATATTAGAAAGGCAATGAGTTGAAAAATTACAAACCTCAGATTTCCCACTTCCTGGTTGGATTTTTCTCAGGTTTTCGCCTGCCATATGAGTTCTGTTATACTCACAGACATCATTCAAACAGTTTTAGAAACGTCAGAGTGTTTTCTATCCAAATCTACTAATATTATGCATATATTAGCTTCTGGGCCTGAGTAGCAGGAAGTTTACTCTGGGCACGCTTTTCATCCGAACGTGAAAATGCTGCCCCCTATCCCAAACAGGTTAAGGAGAAGCATATCTTTAATTCTGTGCATAACACTTGTAATTTTTATCAAAGTTTATGATGACTATTTCTGTAAATTGATGTGGCTCTCTGAAAATTCGCCGGATGTTTTCGAGGAACAACATTACTGACCATAACGCACCAATGTAAACTGAGATTTGGGGATATAAATATGAACTTTATCGAACAAAACATAAATGTATTGTGTAACATGAAGTCCTATGAGTGCCATCTGATGAAGATCATCAAAGGTTAGTGATTCATTTTATCTCTATTTCTGCTTTTTGTGACTCCTCTCTTTGGCTGGAAAATGGCTGTATGTGTTTTGTGACTAGGCTCTGACCTAACATAATCATATGGTGTGCTTTCGCTGTAAAGCCTTTTTGAAATCGGACACAATGGGTAGATTAACAAGAACTTAAGCTTTAATTTGGTGTATTGCACTTGTGAATGTATGAAAGTTAAATATTTCAAATAAATATTTTTGAATTTCGCGCTCTGTCTGTTCAGCGGATGTTGTCCAGGGGTTCCGCTAGCCGTAAGAAGTTTTAAAGTGTGACGAAAATTACCTTATTTTTTTTTACCACTGAAGAGAGTCATGTCTTGGTTCTTAGAAAGAGTGTGAAGAAATTAACAACCTTCACCAATCAAAGGCTATCTATTTTAGCTATAAATCAGTTTTACATTACTGCTACCATCATAGCTACAGTAAGAAATCGCACGGCAGTAGCCAGAGAAAACAGACACCAACGTCTACTTCTAATTTCACATCAGAAAAGATTTCAGAAAAATATATGGTGGATAGCTAATGAAAGAGAAAGATCTTGTGAATACAGACAATATTTCCGATTTCTGAAGTGTTTTACAGCGAAAACACAATATATCGTTATATTAGCTTACTACAATAGCTAACACACAGCAGCATTGATTCTAGTCAAACGCTAGCGATAGCACAGTTCGACAGATATATGAAAAAGCATCCCAAATTGGGTCCTTATCTTTGTTGATTTTCCATCAGAATGTTCTCCAAAGGGTCCTTTGTTCAGAACCGTGTTCATTTGGACCTAGAACGAACGATGTCCCTGTTGAATTAGCATGACACACTGGCCATGCCATGCTAACCTCTCCGTCTTGACAAAATTCTTGCGTCGCATCACGTCTAAAGTCCAGAATAAATTTCAATAATATAATTAAAGTATATTGAAAAAACATACTTTAGGATGATTTTGTGACATGTATCAAAGAAAATCGAAGCTGGAGGTCATATTCACCTATAACGAGTGTTTTCCAGGAGCGCGGTCCAGTTCCTACTTCGCGCCCAGAAAAAATTATAAAGTGCGCACTTATCACTCAAAGAGGTTCCTTTCAGTCCCTGACAGAGATAATCAAGTCCTTTTTTCTCTCACTTCCGCATGACAACCAGGGGAAGATGTGTGACGTGTTTGTACAGTCCCAAGTGCCAAGGCCTTTTATAGAGAGTATCTTGAAGAGAGACATAGCTTCTTGGAAAATTCACTTTTTCCAGAAAATGGGCTGTAAAAAGAGTTATGTTTCACTTAGAGAAATAATTAAACCTGTTTTAGAAACTAGAAGGTGTTTTATATCCAAAGGTAATAAATAATATGCATATTGTACGAGCAAGAATTGAGTACGAGGCCGTTTGAAATGGGCACCTTTTTTCTGGCTACTCAATAATTTCCCTTGCAGCCATAACAGGTTAATAATATTTGCAGAAGAAGAAGCTGCATTAGAGGAGACCTATTAAAATTATTAAGAAATCAATACTGTGTGGTCGTGATTGACTGACCACTGTTTTAAGGATTAATCTACTCTTAATTGGCGTTGTAATTTGATTCCTGAGAATAATCGCGGTTTACTTAATGTTGTGGACCACAAGGTATTATACAAATATGGGGCACCATATAACAGTTGGGAAATTGAGCACATTTGTACTTTAAATTAGGATTTTTTAGGCAAACAGATATTCAAAATGTGAATGTCCTCCTTTTGACACTCACATTCTTCCCACAGCTCTTGTTAGAGGCAATCTCCCAAGGATACCAACACATTCAGCTCTAAGGCATCCTAATCACAAGATACATCTTAACAACAATAATCAGAGCTGCTAATTACATGTTGTTTTCTTCTTCTCTTTATTTATTTATCTCTATTTATTTATTTTATTTCATGGATGGAGCAAGGGAAGGTGACTGAGATACCATCTGTGGCTCCAGATAAGTTACAAGATGATAACGTTTTGTTGTTTCTAAATGCTGAAGTTTAAACTATACGTTTGAGCAATGGTAAATAACCATAGATTATACATGTTATGAATTATTTGACTAAATACTGAAGTTTAAACTATGCGTTTGAGTAATGATATTTAGCATAGAGCCACACATGTTATTCCAATTTGTGTGGCTCTATTTCACACTCAAAGAACATTGGTATGGTCATGCTATCAGGATCACCAGCTTCTTCTATGAATTTCTTTGTCATCATTAGTCATCATTAGTCCTTGAAATCGATGTGAATCATCATGCAGTAGACTGAGAAGCATTATCCAGTGAACAGTCCACTTTATTGAAAATCATGTGCAAACAGAAATGTATATTTTACATTTTGCTTTATTATGGAGCAACCTGGACTTAGGGGTAGACGTAACATAGTAAATGTACATCAAAGACACTCATTTCGTATGGTACTGTATGTATTATTTTGTGGATGTCCATCATCCATTTCGTATTATATATTACAAATTACAATTTGTATATACTGTATGTTACCAATTGCAATTCATACAATATGCTATGACTTTTCAAAAAGTATGATATGTTAAATTCCAATTTGTTGTGGCTAACATTAGCTAAGTGGCTAACATTAGATAGGCTAGGAGTTACGGTTAGGGCTTAATGTTAGGTTTAAGGTTAGGATTAGGAGTTAGGTTAAAGGGTTAGGGGAAGGGTTAGCTAACATGCTTAGTAGTTGCAAAGTAGCTAAAAAGTAGTAAGTAGTTGCAAAGTTGCTGATTTAGCTAAAATGCTAAAGTTGTCCATGATGAAATAATAGACATTAAAACCAGTAGATAGTGATGGCGTTGATGTCATCCAAGTATTTCCATGGAGAAGTCCCAATGGCGCAAGTATTTGAATTTGAAGTGTGCCATATCGCTGAATGGGTCTGAATGGCACCAAAAAAATTGCTAAATATCATGTTGAAAGTGGCAGTAAAGGATCATGGTCGATGCAATTGTTTTCATCCTGCCTGAGAGAGTCAACCTTAATGTCTATGGAGCCTCCTTGTATCTTGTCAGCCCATGATTGGTCTGTGTCAGCACGTGGTCCTGTGTGACGACAAATGTAGTAGTCAGAATGGATCACTATTTAATTAAATATCTCGATTTGTAGCAATCTTTTAAATAATTCACTGTGGGGATTAAACTTGATCATAATAAACACAGTCCAAAATGGACATCTAAAAATGCTTGGTTTGGCTTTTTTGGCAATCATAAGTTACGGTACATAGGGCAGACCAGGGCTTGTGACTTCACTCTCCAGACCGGACACTGGGGGCCTGGATGAGATTTGAACACGCAACCTTTGGGCTGCTAGACCAACCACCCTGCTTTAGTTTTTGCCTTAACCTGTCTAGCCCTGGGGTTCCGCTAGCGGAACCCCCCCCACATTCCACTGAAAAGGCAGCGCGAAATTCAAGAAATATTTTTTTGAAATATTTAACTTTCACACATTAACAAGTCCATTACAACAAATGAAAGATAAACATCTTGTGAATCCAGCCAACATGTCCGATTTTTAAAATGTTTTACAGTGAAAACACCACGTATATTTATGTTAGCTAACCACCAAATACAAAAAAGCACAGACATTTCTTTCACAGCACAGGTAGCTTGCACAAAACCCCCAAATAGAGATAGAATTAGTCACTAACCAAGAAACAACTTCATCAGATGACAGTCTTATAACATGTTATACAATAAATCTATGTTTTGTTCGAAAAATGTGCATATTTCAGGTATAAATCATAGTTTTACATTGCAGCTACAATCACAAATAGCACCGAAGCAGCAAGAATAACTACAGAGAGCAACGTGAAATACCTAAATACTCATCATAAAACATTTAAGAAAAATACATGGTGTACAGCAAATGAAAGATGAACATCTTGTGAATCCAGCCAATATTTCAGATTTTTTAAGTGTTCTACAGCGAAAACACAATATAGCATTATATTAGCGTACCACAATAGCCAACCACACAACCGCATTCATTCACCGCAAAGGTAGCGATCGCAAAAAAACAGCAAAAGATATAAAACGATTCACTAACCTTGAAAAACTTCATCAGATGACAGTCCTATAACATCATGTTAAATGTGCATATTTAGCGGTACAAATCGTGGTTTTACAATGTGAATACGTAGCCAAACTGCACAAAATTATCCGGATATATTTCTGACACTCACCTAATCTAATCAAAGAACTCATCATAAACTTTACTAAAAAATACATGTTGTACAGCAAATGAAAGATACACTAGTTCTTAATGCAATCGCCGTGTTGGAATTCTAAAAAGAACTTTAGTACGACATACAGCTTACGTTATAGCGAGACAGCGCCTGCAATGAGGGCGGAAAATAGTACTAAACATTTTCCACAGAAATACGAAATAACATCATAAATGGTTCCTACTTTTGCTGAGCTTCCATCAGAATGTTTTACAAGGAGTCCTTTGTCCAGAATAAATCGTTGTTTGGTTTTAGAATGTCCTCTTCTCCTGTCGAATTAGCAACCAAAGCTAGCCAAGTGGCGCGAAGTTGTCCATCTTCACCAAACGCAGAGAACGGAAAATGCCAAAACTCCCGATAAACGTTCAATAATCTGATAAAACTATATTGAAAAAACATACTTTACGATGATATTATCACATGTATCAAATAAAATCAAAGCCGGAGATATTAGCTGTCTATACCGAAAGCTTTTCAGAAGGCAATCCAGGGTTCCTTCCCGCGCCTTGCTGAACAAAGGAAATTTGGGGTCACGTCATTCCAAGAGCTCTTGTTCGACCTCAGATCAAGCTAGACACCCCATTCCACCTCTCACTGCCTATTGACATCTAGTGGAAGGCGTATGAAGTGCATGTATATCCATAGGTTTCAAGCAAATGAATAGGAAGGCCCTGGAACAGAGCCTCGATTTCAGATTTTTCACTTCCTGACAGGGAGTTTGCTGCAAAATGAGTTCTGTTTTACTCACAGATATAATTCAAACGGTTTTAGAAACTTGAGTGTTTTCTATCCAATAGTAATAATAATATGCATATTGTACGATCTAGAATAGAGTACGAGGCCGTTTAAATTGGGCACGATTTTTCCCCAAAGTTAAAACAGCGCCCCCCTATCCCAAAGAAGTTGTTAAGTAACCTTCTGTTTTTTTGTCTAAAAGTTATGCTTTTGAATTATCTGTCCATAGAACATTCTTCCAAGAGTCTTGATGATCATCCAGGTGCTTCCAGGTGCTTTTTGGCATTTATGAGTCGGCTTTTTGGACAACATGGGTCCCATTATACCTAGCAAAAACCAAAAACTTCATTCCACAGTAAGAACCTCATACCGACTGTCAAACATGGTGGTGGTAGTGTGATGGTTAGGGGATGCTTGCTGCCTCATGACCTGAACGACTTGCCTTAATAGAAGGAACCATGAATTGTGCTCTGTATCAGAGAATTCAACAGGAGAATGTCAGGCCATCCGTCTGTGAGCTGAAGCTGAAGTGCAGCTGGGTCATGCAGCAAGATAATGATCCAAAACACTCAATAAAGTCTACATTAAAATGGCTGAAAAGCAACACATTTGAAGTTTTCAAAGTCTAGACCTAATCCCAAATGAAGATGTTTTGGCAGGACTTGAAACGAGCAGTTCATGCTTGGAAACCCACAAATGTCACTGAGTTAAAGCAGTTCTGCACGCAATACTGGGCCAAAATTTATCCACAGCAATGTGAGAGACTGATCAACAACAACAGGAAGCATTTGGTTGCAGTCCTTGCAGCTAAAGGTGGCACAACCAGTTATTGAGTGTAAGGGGGCAATTACTTTTTCAAACATGGGAATTGGGTGTTGCATAACTTTGTTAATTAAATAAAAATAATTTTATTAATGTATAAACTCATGTTCTCTTTATCTAATTTTAGGTTTTGGTTGAAGATCTGATAACATTCAGTACCAAAAATATGCAAAAATAGAGAACAGAATAGTAGTCTTATGGCTTCGGGGTAAAAGCTGTTCAGGGTCCAGACTTGGTGCATCGGTACCGCTTGCTATGCGGTGGCATAGAGAACAGTCTATAACTTGGGTGGCTGGAAGCTTTTACCATTTTTAGGGTCTTCCTCTGACACCTGGTATAGAGGTCCTGGATGGCAGGGAGCTCGGCCCCAGTGTTGTACGAGGCCGTACACACTACCCTCTGTAGCACCTTGCGGTCAGAAGCAAAACCTTGAGGGATTGTTAGTATCTACTAGCATTGGTGAGATCTCACCTGGTGCCGACATAAAGCCAGACAAAATAAAGGCATTTCACACCGACTGTCTGAAGCTAATTTTGATTTTTTTATTTATTTTTTGTCACATTTTAATGGAGCCTGTCCCTCAAGGTAAACCGTGTTGGGTGCACTTGATTGTTTCAGATGAAGGAACATCCCCAGGGTTGGTCCACACTCCACATAGTCTATAACCTCATTGAGTGTTTGTTTGCCAGTTGAATTGAGCCCATACTTTGTGTCTGTCTAATTTTAGTGTGCCACTTTCTTTCTTTGGTGGCTTTGGCTCTGATTAGGCCTCTCAGTCCAATGCTAAGAGACAGACAGCCGTGGCCTGTGCAGGCTGCAGGCCGGAGGGAAGGGGGTGGTGCCAGGCCATCTGTTCCTCTGGAGGCTCCAGGAGAGAGGAGCCATGGTGCAGCACAACAGGAAGTCTCAGTTATTTCTCGGGTTTAGTGAGTGTTGAGCTCCAGCCCCTTGGAAATACAAGAACTCAAATGTGACCGGGCAGCCATTAGAGGAAAATGGAGGACAATGACGCACAGCATTATTACAATGGACTCAAGGCCAGAATCACTGCTTTATTGTTTTCCCCCAATCATTGAGCAACCCATAATGCTAGTTAAGGGGATACTCACACAGCACTACATCAGGAGACTCATTGGCCTGTTAATTACCTTTGTATTGATAGAATCGGGGAGATAATGAATGCTTTTCACATCTGCAACATCTGAGCTGCTTTGTTTTTCAGGTGAAATGGAATAAATAAAATGAACACACAGACACACACATTGGTGGATGGGGTGGTTGCAGTCTATCTCCACAGTGAAAACACAGTATTTTTATATTGCTGCAGGACTGAAAACAACACCTCATTAATAGGTAACACCTCTTCCCCCGTAATGTTGCAAAGAAACAAAGGCACCTCTCTACTTTACAGATGTAGACACAAACAAGATGTGCTCATCACACATGGCAGTGTGTTGTGTCGGTGTGTTGTTCCATTCCGGTTGCTGATTTGTTGATCGAGCCAAAGACTCTGGCTTTCATTTCCTTAATGTTCTTAAAGTCAATGTCCCCGGCGTGCAAAGCAGGGTATCAATTATCTGCGTTGCTCTCCTGCTGTTCTCTCCGCTCCTCTCCCAGGGAACAAACAGTGACTTTCAGAGAACTGAAGTCCCAGTTCAATGGCGTTGACAATGACAGGCAATAATAACACGTATAAAACAAATGCGCCAAAGCAGAACAAAAGTGCAGCGCTAACAGAGAGCAACAGTGACTACTGGCTTCCAATGAGGAACTTTCCCATTGTTAAATATAATCATCTTCTGTTCTCTGTGCACAGTGCGCACTGGAGGAATTCCACAGGGAGTTCATTTACATGAAACTTTGCTTGGCAAATTTAGCAACTTTTTTTTGCTCACTGCTTAGTTTTTTCAGGCTAATAGATCCTGCTGTATGTGTCTCTGTGAGCAGGGACTTTTCTTATTGGACCTGATTGATTGCCATGCACGCTGTATTCACCACAAAGAAACAGACTATTGAGGTTATTCTTTTTATTTTTGTGTGTGTGTGCAATACTAAGAAATATATATATATACAGTGCCTTGCAAAAGTATTCATCCACCTTGGTGTTTTTCCTATTTTGTTGCATTACAAACTGTAATTTAAATTGATTTTTATTTGGATTTCAAGTAATGGACATACACAAAATAGTCCAAATTGGTGAAGTTAAATGAAAAAAAATACCTTATTTCAAAAAAACAAAAAAACAAAAAATGGAAAAGTGGTGCGTGAATATGTATTCACCTCCTTTGCTTTGAAGCCCCTAAATAAGATCTGGTGCAACCGATTACCTTCAGAAGTCACATAATTAGTTAGATTGCACACAGGTGGACTTTTTTTTACTTCTTTTGGCTCAAATCCCATTAACGGGATCGAGTTTACAACAAAACAAAGATTTATTGTGGAACTGGGATTCCTGGGAGTGCATTCCGATGAAGATCATCAAAGGTAAGTGAATATGTATAATGCTATTGCTGACTTCTGTTGACTCCACAACATGGCGGGTATCTGTATGGCTTGTTTTGGTGGCTGAGCGCTGTACTCAGATTATTCCATGGTGTGCTTTCGCTGTAAAGGTTTTTTGACACTGACACAGTGGTTGCATTAAGGAGAAGTATATCTTTAATGACAAAAATAAGAACACATTTGGTGTTTGCCAAAAGACATGTGGGAGACTCCCCAAACATATGGAAGAAAGTACTCTGGTCAGATGAGACTAAAATTGAGCTTTTTAGCCATCAAGGAAAATGCTAGGTCTGGTGGAAACCCAACACCTCACATCACCCCGAGAACCACATCCCCACAGTGAAGCATGGTGGCGGCAGCATCATGCTGATGTTTTTAACTTCTTTGGGCTGCAAGCCCGAAGCCGGGCACAATATGAAAACAGCCACTTCAAGTGCAGGGCGCGAAATTCAAAATATATTTTTTAGAAATATTTAACTTTCACACATTAACAAGTCCAATACAGCATATGAAAGATAAACATCTTGTGAATCCAGCCAACATGTCCGATTTTTAAAATGTTTTACAGCGAAAACACCACGTATATTTATGTTAGCTCACCACCAAATACAAAAAAGGACAGACATTTTTCACAGCACAGGTAGCATGCACAAAACCAACCTAACTAACCAAGAACCAACCAAACTAACCAAGAAACAACTTCATCAGATGACAGTCTTATAACATGTTATTCAATAAATCTATGTTTTGTTCGAAAAATGTGCATATTTGAGCTATAAATCAGTTTTACATTGCAGCTACCATCACAGCTACCGTCAGAAATAGCACCGAAGCAGCCAGAGTAATTACAGACACCAACGTCAAATACCTAAATACTCATCATAAAACATTTCTGAAAAATACATGGTGTACAGCAAATGAAAGACAGGCATCTTGTGATTCCAGCCAATATTTCCGATTTCTTAAGTGTTTTACAGCGAAAACACAATATAGCATTATATTAGCTTACCACAATAGCCAGAAACACAAGCCATTTACCAGCAGCAAAAGTTAGCGATCGTAACAAACCATCAAAAGATATATAATTTGACTAACCTTGATAAGCTTCATCAGATGACAGTCCTATAACATCAGGTTATACATACACTTATGTTTTGTTCGAAAATGTGCATATTTAGAGCTGAAATCAGTGGTTATACATTGTGCTAACGTAGCATCTTTTTCCCACAACGTCCGGATATTTATCTGACACTCACATATTCTGACCAAATAACTATTCATAAACATTACTAAAAAAGACATGTTGTATAGGAAATGATAGATACACTAGTTCTTAATGCAATCGCCGTGTTAGAATTCTAAAAATAACTTCATTACGACATGCAGTTTACGTTATGGCGAGAGCGTGCCCAAAATCTGGGCGCAAACTACTAGTTCACATGTTCGACAGATATACACTGCTCAAAAAAATAAAGGGAACACTTAAACAACACAATGTAACTCCAAGTCAATCACACTTCTGTGAAATCAAACTGTCCACTTAGGAAGCAACACTGATTGACAATAAATTTCACATGCTGTTGTGCAAATGGAATAGACAAAAGGTGGAAATTATAGGCAATTAGCAAGACACCCCCAAAAAAGGAGTGATTCTGCAGGTGGTGACCACAGACCACTTCTCAGTTCCTATGCTTCCTGGCTGATGTTTTGGTCACTTTTGAATGCTGGCGGTGCTCTCACTCCAGTGGTAGCATGAGACGGAGTCTACAACCCACACGAGTGGCTCAGGTAGTGCAGCTCATCCAGGATGGCACATCAATGCGAGCTGTGGCAAGAAGGTTTGCTGTGTCTGTCAGCGTAGTGTCCAGAGCATGGAGGCGCTACCAGGAGACAGGCCAGTACATCAGGAGACGTGGAGGAGGCCGTAGGAGGGCAACAACCCAGCAGCAGGACCGCTACCTCCGCCTTTGTGCAAGGAGGTGCACTGCCAGCGCCCTGCAAAATGACCTCCAGCAGGCCACAAATGTGCATGTGTCTGCTCAAACGGTCAGAAACAGACTCCATGAGGGTGGTATGAGGGCCCGACGTCCACAGGTGGGGGTTGTGCTTACAGCCCAACACCGTGCAGGACGTGTGGCATTTGCCAGAGAACACCAAGATTGGCAAATTCGCCACTGGCGCCCTGTGCTCTTCACAGATGAAAGCAGGTTCACACTGAGCACATGAGCACATGTGACAGACGTGACAGAGTCTGGAGACGCCGTGGAGAACGTTCTGCTGCCTGCAACATCCTCCAGCATGACCGGTTTGGCGATGGGTCAGTCATGGTGTGGGGTGGCATTTCTTTGTGGGGCCGCACAGCCCTCCATGTGCTCGCCAGAGGTAGCCTGACTGCCAATAGGTACCGAGATGAGATCCTCATACCCCCTGTGAGACCATATGCTGACACATGCACATTTGTGGCCTGCTGGAGGTCATTTTGCAGGGCTCTGGCAGTGCACCTCCTTGCACAAAGGCGGAGGTAGCGGTCCTGCTGCTGGGTTGTTGCCCTCCTACGGCCTCCTCCACGTCTCCTGATGTACTGGCCTGTCTCCTGGTAGCGCCTCCATGCTCTGGACACTACGCTGACAGACACAGCAAACCTTTTTGCCACAGCTCGCATTGATGTGCCATCCTGGATGAACTGCACTACCTGAGCCACTTGTGTGGGTTGTAGACTCCGTCTCATGCTACCACTGGAGTAAGAGCACCGCCAGCATTCAAAAGTGACCAAAACATCAGCCAGGAAGCATAGGAACTGAGAAGTGGTCTGTGGTCACCACCTGCAGAATCACTCCTTTTTTGGGGGTGTCTTGCTAATTGCCTATAATTTCCACCTTTTGTATATTCCATTTGCACAACAGCATGTGAAATTTATTGTCAATCAGTGTTGCTTCCTAAGTGGACAGTTTGATTTCACAGAAGTGTGATTGACTTGGAGTTACATTGTGTTGTTTAAGTGTTCCCTTTATTTTTTTGAGCAGTGTATGAAATAGCATCATAAAATGGGTCCTACTTTTGATGATCTTCCATCAGAATGTTGTACAAGGGGTCCTTTGTCCAGAACAATCGTTGTTTGGATTTAGAATGTCCTCTTCTCCAGTCAATTAGCACGGAAAGCTAGCAAAGTGGCGCGAAGCTCTCCTTCCTGAACATACGCCGACAAAGCAACACGCCTAACGTCCCGAAAAAATTTCAATAATCTAATAAAACTATAAAAAGAAAGAAGGACCAAGGCACTCTTCATATAATTAATTAAAATGCCTTTATTAGTATGGCATGTTCAATAGAAACAAAGTTGTTTAAAAACCGACGCGTTTCGGCTGCATGGCCTTCGTCAGGGAGTACAGAAAAAAGAGAATACAATGTCCTCTTTTGAAAGGCTTTTCCAATTAGCCCTAATTAGAAGAGGGAGTGGTTACCAAATTGGACACACCTAGTAAGCAATAATATACACATGAAAAGGTGAAATACTGTAGCTATGTTATCATGAGCATACAACTCCAAGCTAGAAGCATCAGAACACCCAGAGAGGCAGTTCCAACCCTAACCATGACTGGGAGAAGTGTCCAGAACAAGAAAGCAATATATTCCACAGTACTCCAGACCACAGCAAAACATGAACAACAGTCCAAACATAGCTAGAGGGCAATTGAGCAAAATGTCCACTAGATGACAGCAAATGGACCCATCATGACCCTACAGGAAGGGTGAGAAATCCATATCTTCATTTAAACCAGGGTACTTAGTGGCCTGTAGTTTGTAAATCCAAAAACTTTCCCTTTGGTTTAACTGTTTAAGACGGTCCCCTTTTCTAATAGAGGCCGGAACATGATCAATACCCATAGCTTGTAGGGAGGCAGGGTTACCATGGTGTAAGGACTTGTAGTGCCTTGCCATGGGGTAGTCTTCATTGCCTACCCGTATGGCGTACTTGTGTTCCGCCAAGCGATCTTGAAGGCGTCTCTTTGTCCGTCCAATGTAGAACACCTTGCACTGTGGACATTCCAGTCTATAGATGACATGAGTGGTTTTGCAGTTAATAAAATGCTTGAGGTAATACTCCATTTTAGAAGCTGTGTCAACAAAATACTTTTTCTGTGCAATATTACTGCAATGGTTGCACTGGTAACATTTAAAAGAGCCCTTGGGTTTGTGGTCAAGCCAAGTTTTTTGAGAGTCACCCGGAAGATAACTGTGGACTAATTTGTCATTCAGGGTAGGACATCTCTTAAAGCTTATGACTGGTGGTTCAGGAAAGACTTGGCGTAGTAGCGTATCACTTTGGATGATTCCCCAATTATTTTTAATGATTCTTTTAATGTTCTCTGCTTCAGTGCTGTATTTTGTAACAAAATACACTCTCTCTGATGTATCACGAGGCACTCCTCTTCGTAACAAGTTCCCTCTGTCAAGTAATCCAGCCCTTATACCTGCATCTTTCAGGACCTGAACGCTGTAGCCCCGATCCAAAAAGCGATTCTCCAATTCAGCAGATTTGACACTGTAGTCTGTTTCCTGATCGCAAATTCTACGGACTCTTTGGAATTGGCCATATGGAATATTCTCTTTTAGCCTTTTGGGGTGAAAGCTGTCTGCCCTCAGAATGGTATTCCCATCTGTAGGCTTCCTAAAGATTGATGTGTGCAAACAACCTTTGTCATTTTTACTAATGTCGAGGTCCAAAAAATGAATGTTATCCTTGCTGTATTCCATAGTTAGTTTGATGTTAGGGTTAATGCTGTTAAGGTATTGGTGGAAGGAAATAAGTTCATCTTCTGAGCCGGACCAAAACAGGCAAACATCATCAATATAGCGTCCCCACCATATAATCCGGTCAAAGAAATGGTTATTAGAAGGATCCAAAATGAAGTCATTTTCCCATTTACCCAAGTACAAACCAGCGTAGGAAGGGCTGTAGCAAGCTCCCATGGCACATCCTTTGACCTGTTTGAAAATACGGTCCTGGAAGATAAAGATGTTATGATTAAGAGTCCATTCAGTCAGTGATACAATGAATTCTGTAGGAGGCATCTCAGTTTCAGGCCGGGTACTCAAGAAATGGTGCATCGCTGCCAAACCTTGTTGATGCTCAATGGTGGTGTATAGAGACTCCACATCCATGGTGACTAAAAAGGAAGCTGTACCTACTCCAAAGAGTCCGCAGAATTTGCGATCAGGAAACAGACTACAGTGTCAAATCTGCTGAATTGGAGAATCGCTTTTTGGATCGGGGCTACATCAAACATCAAACTAACTATGGAATACAGCAAGGATAACATTCATTTTTTGGACCTCGACATTAGTAAAAATGACAAAGGTTGTTTGCACACATCAATCTTTAGGCAGCCTACAGATGGGAATACCATTCTGAGGGCAGACAGCTTTCACCCCAAAAGGCTAAAAGAGAATATTCCATATGGCCAATTCCAAAGAGTCCGTAGAATTTGCGATCAGGAAACAGACTACAGTGTCAAATCTGCTGAATTGGAGAATCGCTTTTTGGATCGGGGCTACAGCGTTCAGGTCCTGAAAGATGCAGGTATAAGGGCTGGATTACTTGACAGAGGGAACTTGTTACGAAGAGGAGTGCCTCGTGATACATCAGAGAGAGTGTATTTTGTTACAAAATACAGCACTGAAGCAGAGAACATTAAAAGAATCATTAAAAATAATTGGGGAATCATCCAAAGTGATACGCTACTACGCCAAGTCTTTCCTGAACCACCAGTCATAAGCTTTAAGAGATGTCCTACCCTGAATGACAAATTAGTCCACAGTTATCTTCCGGGTGACTCTCAAAAAACTTGGCTTGACCACAAACCCAAGGGCTCTTTTAAATGTTACCAGTGCAACCATTGCAGTAATATTGCACAGAAAAAGTATTTTGTTGACACAGCTTCTAAAATGGAGTATTACCTCAAGCATTTTATTAACTGCAAAACCACTCATGTCATCTATAGACTGGAATGTCCACAGTGCAAGGTGTTCTACATTGGACGGACAAAGAGACGCCTTCAAGATCGCTTGGCGGAACACAAGTACGCCATACGGGTAGGCAATGAAGACTACCCCATGGCAAGGCACTACAAGTCCTTACACCATGGTAACCCTGCCTCCCTACAAGCTATGGGTATTGATCATGTTCCGGCCTCTATTAGAAAAGGGGACCGTCTTAAACAGTTAAACCAAAGGGAAAGTTTTTGGATTTACAAACTACAGGCCACTAAGTACCCTGGTTTAAATGAAGATATGGATTTCTCACCCTTCCTGTAGGGTCGTGATGGGTCCATTTGCTGTCATCTAGTGGACATTTTGCTCAATTGCCCTCTAGCTATGTTTGGACTGTTGTTCATGTTTTGCTGTGGTCTGGAGTACTGTGGAATATATTGCTTTCTTGTTCTGGACACATCTCCCAGTCATGGTTAGGGTTGGAACTGACTCTCTGGGTGTTCTGATGCTTCTAGCTTGGAGTTGTATGCTCATGATAACATAGCTACAGTATTTCACCTTTTCATGTGTATATTATTGCTTACTAGGTGTGTCCAATTTGGTAACCACTCCCTCTTCTAATTAGGGCTAATTGGAAAAGCCTTTCAAAAGAGGACATTGTATTCTCTTTTTTCTGTACTCCCTGACGAAGGCCATGCAGCCGAAACGCGTCGGTTTTTAAACAACTTTGTTTCTATTGAACATGCCATACTAATAAAGGCATTTTAATTAATTATATGAAGAGTGCCTTGGTCCTTCTTTCTTTTTGATGACCAATTTACACCTTTTACCAAAGAGCACCTTCTATCTACCAAAATATACTATAGTGTACCTTAGTAGCGCTTCCCTTCCTCCTCTATCTAATAAAACTATATTGAAAAAACATACTTTACGATGATATTGTCACATGTATCAAATAAAATCAAAGCCGGAGATATTAGTCGTCTATAACGACAGCTTTACAGAAGGCAATACCAGGTCACTTCTCGCGCGTTCCAGAAAACAGGAAATTGGGGTCACGTCATGCCAAGAGCTTTTATTCGACCTCAGATGATGTTATACACTCCATTTCTTCTCTCACTGCCTGTTGACATCTAGTGGAAGGCGTATGAAGTGCATGTATACTAATAAATATCAAGCACATTTATAGGCAGGCCCTAGAACAGAGCATCGATTTCAGATTTTCCACTTCCTGTCAGGAAGTTTGCTGCAAAATGAGT